>NC_086444.1:431287031-431294531 GCF_028390025.1 Pseudophryne corroboree
ACTTGTGCCTAGTGTAGGATTTTCAAATATGTGTAGTTTACTGTATGCAAGGATTTAAAGCCTTATCGGAACTGAGATTTAAGGTGTATTACATGTAGTTAAAAAAAAAAGAAGTTTATTTTATGGCAGTAGTTTCCAAACTGGAGACCGTGACACCCTGGGGTGCCTCAGGAAAGGAGGGGGGGAGGTGTTAGGGGGACCTTGCAGTAGTGCCATAGTTTGGTGGTCCAGGACCAATTCAAATTATCTATACTTAATTAAATTGGCAAAACCAGTCCCTCACCACATAACTGAACCTAAGGATGACATGTCACAAACACAATTTACTTCATTTTATATTTTTTTCTAAATTTCTCAATAAGAAACTTTGGCCTAGGGGTGCCGTGAAGCTAATTCTGATACTCTAGTGTAGGGGTGTCACACCGACGGCCCGCATGCCTCCCCTACCACATCCTTTTGCGGCCCACGGGCAGGGGTCGGACAGGGGTCTTTTAGCGGCCCGACCACCTTGCTTGCAGCGAGGGCAGGAGAGTGCAGCATGCGCTTATCTTGCTCCTCAGTCCGGTCTCCAGTGGAAGTGTGGGTATCTTAAATCAGACGCCAGTTCGCGAGTCAATCAGAGATCGTGGACCGGCAGACAATCAGGAGCTGTGCCAGAGTCTTTGCTTTGTATGTGCGGCGCCATCTTCCTGAAAAGATCACTGGGAAGATGGCGCCCCTTCCACTGGCTACAGCAACGGCATACTGGGGAGGGGTAGCAAACTGGGGCCCCTACCGGGCCCCTCCAGCAGCCCCTCCCCCAATGCACATCTTTCTGAGTTTTTGGGGTGTATTTATAACAACATGGTGATGACACTGTAGCACAGAGATTTTCAACCTTTTACAACACGCAGTACACTGAACAAGATTTAAATATTGCCAAGGCACACTCAAACATAATGGTGGTGAATGGTGCAGTTGCGTGTCCTAGGATGTCATGTCGCAGCTTCTCCATAGGTAACGCCTGAACAGGCACGGCGACAGGGGGGGACAAAGGGGACACTTGTGCAGGGCCCCGAGGTTCAGGGCGGACCCAAGTATTAAGGACAGAAATAAAGGGGGCCACAGTGCCAATATTGCTTTTTAAAGTGTATGCTCCAGCTGCTCAATTTAAGCAGGAAAACAATTAACAGGCCACCTAAACCCTCCCCACTCCTTTTACCCCATCCCTTTGTCCAGTCCCTGTGGTCCATACTGTATTGCCATCATTATGCATGTCGCTGAGCTCTGGCTTTTCTGTATGTTCCTGCCACCACCACCGAAGAGCCGTGTAGCCCAGTATGAAAACCACCTGCCGGGCTCACTGACAGGCTGAGTCAAAGGCTCTATTTTAAAAAAAGATCCCCTCTGCCAAGTTAAGGGAGGTTGAGGGGGCCCCAGAGATATCAGTGTACTGGGCCCCAAGATTTCTGTTGCTGGCCCTGACCCTAACGGGTAGAAGGTTACCGATAATAGGATCTTTCCTTAATATTCCCCAATGTTGATTCAGGGTTTGTTCGATGTTTTACAAAACCAAAGTGTATATTCAGGAAAGCCCCCAATCTTAAAACTACCCTTGTAAAAAGTGCCCTACCTTCAAAAAAAACCATGTGCACTATTAAGTCCAAAGGTTTCTTTAGGTGTGGGTCATGTATAGGTTGTAGGGGCATAAAAGTAGGGATGAGTAAAATCACGGAAGTTTCCATTAATAGAAACAATTGGAAAATAAATGATTTCATCACCTGTAACAGTTCCAATGTAGTATATGCCGCCAGCTGCAGTTGCAGATTATGGTATATAGGAAGCACCTCAAGGTTCGCATTAGCGAACATCTGCGTAATATTAGAAATGGACTGACAACTCACTCATTGTCAGAACATTTCAGAATGCATCATCAAGGGAATATAGGAGCCATTAAGATGTTCTGTGGCATCAGATACTGTATATAAAAGGTCACTGGAGGCGGAACGATAAAACCAACCAATTAGCAAAGGCAGAAATGAAGGCTATTTTTGATTTGGGAACACTTAAACCTGGTGGCCTAAATTCCGATTTTGAAGTAAAATGTTTTTTATAAGATTCTGCATTATTTTATCTTACTAATTTTTATATTACAGGGTGAGTATCCCATATCCAAATATTCCGAAATACGGAATATTCCGAAATACGGACTTTTTTGAGTGAGAGTGACATAGTGAAATCTTTGTTTTCTGTGGCTCAATGTACTCAAACTTTGTTTAAAACACAAAGTTATTAAAAATATTGTATTAAATGACCATCAGGCTGTGTGTATAAGGTGTATATGAAACATAAATGAATTGTGTGAATGTACACACACTTTGTTTAATGCACAAAGTTATAAAAAATATTGGCTAAAATGACCTTCAGGCTGTGTATATAAGGTGTATATGTAACATAAATGCATTCTGTGCTTAGAATTGGGTCCCATCGCCATGATATCTCATTATGGTATGCAATTATTCCAAAATACGGAAAAATCCCATATCCAAAATACCTCTGGTCCCAAGCGTTTTGGATAAGGGATACTCAACCTGTAACATGCTGCTATTGTTTACATGCTGCTAATTCTAGAATTGCTGCTATTTCTGATCTTACGTTGCTAAGTTACATTAGTCATTATTATTATTATTTTAAAATGATCTTAATACTTTGTTTGTTTGTATTTTAGAATTAAAATGTTTGTTTACATTTCGTCATAACGTCACCGGAAGTGACGTTTCGTTTCACTGCCGGTCTGTGAATATAGGTTGATTAATTCACATAATTAATAGATGGATAAGAGTCCTAAGGATAGTATTAATATAAAGACTCATATAAGCTCTTAAAACGAGCATCAACAAAT
The DNA here is from genome assembly GCF_028390025.1 of Pseudophryne corroboree. Taxonomy (NCBI): domain Eukaryota; kingdom Metazoa; phylum Chordata; class Amphibia; order Anura; family Myobatrachidae; genus Pseudophryne; species Pseudophryne corroboree. Next base: position 431,289,913 of record NC_086444.1, read on the forward strand.
GGGACTTTGATAACCAAACGCGGAGCCGGAAGTGACGTGAGGCACAGGATCCGGGAGGCTGGTCGCTATGGCAACCCGTATAAACGGAAATGGGCGCCGGGACTTTGGACGACGTCACAGGAGCTGGAAGTGACGTGACGCATAGGATCCAAGAGGCTGGTTGCTATGGCAACCTGTATATACGGAAACGGGCGCCGGGACTTTGGACGGCGGCCCAGCAGGATCATACTGGGGGAGGACTAATTGTGGAATTGGGTCCAACTGTGATTCAAGGGATTTGATTGGTGGATGGGTATTTAAATATGGGATTTCTTGGAAGGATCAGTATTCTGACTTAACCTTGAAAAAGACCCTAAGCTAGGGGTGGAAACACGTCGGTATTCCTGAGGAGGCGTCAGTGTTTGCAGTGATACGACCTGGATCCAGCAATTCCGATCTGTACTGTATGTGGGCTGATCCGGAGCACCCATATTGGGACATATGCGCTGTTAGGGACTGTTTTACCACAGTTCCCACTGATTCTGGTAATTACTCAATTCACTCGCTTCCTAAAGGATTGTGTCAAAATCTGATCCCATTGTTCATTGTTATTGTTCTTATGTGTATATTAAAACGTTACTTCACTATATGAAATTTTTTTCACTGCTTTGCATGGTACTACGCTTCTGAGAACAAGGGTGCCAATGAAATGAAGAAAAACAGGGAAGAAATCACGGAAAGCGCTAGTTAAGTGTACTCTCCAATTTTGTTTTTACATTGCCCACAGTAGTACCCTTTATACACATGCCCACCATATCAGTGCCGCTTATCCACATAATAATGCCAACTGTAGCAGTGCCGCTTATATACATGCCCACGGTAGCAATGCCACCTATACACATGCCCACGGTAGCAGTGCCACTTATACACATGCCCATGGTAGCAGTGCCACTTATACACATGCCACGGTAGCAGTGTCGCTTATATACATGCCCACAGTAGCACTGCCGCTTATACACATGCCCACGGTAGCAGTGCTCCTTACACACATGCTCACGGTAGCAGTGCCACTTATACACATGCCCACGGTAGCAGTGCCACTTATATACATGCCCACGGTAGCAGTGTCGCTTTATCTGTGCTGCTTATATACATGCCCACGATAGCAGTGTGACTTATATACAGGCCCACGATAGCAGTGCTCCTCACATACGTGCCTACGGTAGAAGTGCCACTTGTATACATGCCCACAGTAGCAATGCCACTTATACTCATACCCACGGTATCTGTGCCGCTTATGTACATGCCCACATAAGCAGTGCCACTTATACACATGCCCGCGGTAGCAGTGCCACTTATACACATGCCCGCGGTAGCAGTGCCACTTATACACATACCCACGGTATCTGTGCCACTTATATGCATGCCCATGGTAGCAGTGCCACTTATAGACATGCCCACGGTAGCAGTGCCACTTATGCACATACCCACAGTATCTGTGCCACTTATATACATGCCCACGGTAGCAGTGCCCCTTATACACATTTTTCATAAGGGAAAGAAAAGGAAGGGGAAGTGGGATAATATACTTCTGCATGAGTTTTATTGTTATTTTATCCCCAATTATTTATAACGTAATTAATTAGAATCTAGAAACTGGGGGTGCTGCCTAAGACAATAATACTGAAGGACAAAAGAAGACGAAAGAACAAGATTGTCTTTTGTGTTGGCGCACTTAAAGAGAAGGGATATATGTATATGTTATAATATAATAGTTATTTAGTTAAAACTTAATTTTTATTCTTTATTTGTTAAAATATCCTGTTTCATGAAATATAAACACGCACCCGCTGGGCCTGTTTTATTTGAGGACATGTGGTCCTTTTTATAGACATAATGAATAAGATGCAAATTAATTTGCATATATGAAAATTACTTTGCCACTTAGCCTGTGATTGCAGATGATCTAGTGTATGCTCTGTCTGCCTACTTGGCTGACATATAAGATTGAGTGAATAGTGATTATAAGATTGAGTGAATAGTGATTGGGAAACGGTTGGTGTAATAAGCAAGAAAATATATATTTCTAAAGAATGATATAGTTCCCTAAATTCTGAAGGTGTATCATATAATGCGCTCATAATATTTAATTTTATTTATTTTTAACTTCTCCCTTGATGGTGGGCATGCCCACTATCTGGAAAGTTTTGGGGGGAGGGTGCTGCTGCCATGGCCCATGGCTAGACCTTACACCTCTGGTGCTGCCCATGTGGGACCACTAGTACAAATTTTTCCAGGGCCGCTTTTTGTTCCCAATCCGCCCCTGTTTTCATCATTTTGTCCTTAAATGAGGTTATCACTGAAACACTGTAACAGTAATAAACAACATAACAACAGTGGAAATTGGGTTCATACCAAGCCTTACATAGCCAAAGATAAATAGGGACACCCTACAATAAAAATCTATACGCATAACAAAACAGTAATAGGCCCTACACACTACGCAATAACACTGAAAGATATGAACGATCTCGTTCATTAATGAATGAGATATCGTTCATCACTTTCAGTGTGTAGGCACCAATGATGAACGATGCCCGACCCCCCCGCGCTCGTTCATCGTTGATGCTGGCTCATTTATACATGCATGCCAATATGTATCTTTAAAATAAGTCACCGCATAAATACACTGATGGCCTTCATTTAAAACATCATGATGCACAGACGTACCTTACTTACAGATCCCTATTTCCGTATATTGTAAGGAAGGGAATGTACTTGCTTACTCTAAAACGGATGTTTTATTAAAACATTAAAAATCCACCAAAATGCCGGAATTAATGCATGGAATAACGGCCGATTACATACAAAACAAAGTCACCATATGTAAGAACCAGCAGTGGTGAATGGACATACATAAAAAATAAAAGAAAGAGAGCTTTTTCTATTTTTTATGTATTTCCATTCACCACTGCTGGTTTTTACATATGGTGGCTTTGTTTTAAAGATACCTTGATAAGTCTAAAGTACCCCACTGTAGTGTGAGTTTCGGTACGCTGTACCTATGCATATTGATATCCTGTGCACCTTTTCAGTGTAATCTTGCTGTGTTGTAAACGTACTACACCATATATCTTTTATCTTTTTTTTCTGAGTTTAACCGCATCATAAAGTGGGAACTTATACAAGTATCAAAGACTAAAGAAACTGCTACGTGTTTTGAACCACTTAATCCTGTGTGAGTATGGTACATCTTTCGTTTTGGGAAAGACGAAGTTGAAGTATCTGATTTTGTCGGTTCACACTGGGTGTTAAAGCTAAAGATACCTTTATGAGCCTAAGTGACCTCATCACTATGTAAGTTTAGGTACGCTATACCTGTTATATGGATTCAGCATAATCATCACTATACTCTTTAGTGGAGGGTGTCTCCAGAAATATCAAATATACTACACTATATTTTCTGTTTTCTGGTTTACTTTTGAGGATCTTTGTTTTGACGGACGATGGATTCCATATATGAATGAGAAACCGATAAAAAAAAAAATTGGGTTACATCCTTGTCAGGGCCGGTTCAAGGCCGCTCTGCGCCCCGGGCAGGAAACAGGGTGTGGCCTAATACAGGGGGCGTGGTCAGTTACGCCCCCTGTACATTACTAGCGCCGCTTGAATGCTGAGCGGTGCGCGATGACGTCATCGCGCACCGCACAGCAAAAGGTCCTCTCCACGAAGGGAAACTAGACGCGTAGCGTCTAGTTCCCTTCGTGGAGAGGACCTTTGCTGTGCGGTGCGCGATGACGTCATGGCGCACCGCTCAGCAAAGGTACTCTCCACGAAGGGAAACTAGATGCGTAGCGTCTAGTTCCCTTCACAGGAGGTGGGGACACAGCGGGCCGGGCAGCGGGCAGCGGAGGCGGACGGGGGACACAGCGGGCAGCAGTGGCGGATCTTGCCACGGTGCGGCGCCCTCCGTACGGCGCCAGCGCCCTCCGGAAGGCGGCGCCCCGGGCAAAAGTCCTGCTTGCCCGTGGCAAGATCCGCTACTGATCCTTGTATTTAATGAACTAAAGGACTAAGTATTCCCTCATTTTGATTGGAACAGAATTATGCGCTATTTCCTGTAAACCTTTTTCCATAATAGACAACAAGGGCCTCAAACCAGAAATTACCAGTCTTAGCCGGTCTGGTGGGGTGTGTGAGGTCATGCTGTGATGTCATAATAGCAACTGCCTATACAGGGCTCTGCTGTTGCTGTCTCTTGCATATGTCTCAGAGGCCTAGCACGGCATAGCACACTGGTAGAAGGTTAGTGACTGGACAAAGATAAGAGCAGCTTAATTCGAATCATCGGCAGACTTTTTGCATGACTATTATAATATATGACTTATGACCTTGGGGATAGCATAGTATTGGATATATACAATGTGGGTGATTCCGAGTTGTTCGCTCGCTAGCTGCTTTTAGCAGCATTGCACACGCTAAGCCGCCGCCCTCTGGGAGTGTATCTTAGCTTAGTAGAAGTGCGAACGAAAGATTAGCAGAATTGCGAATAGAAATTTCTTAGCAGTTTCTGAGTAGCTCCAGACTTACTCGGCCATTGCGACCAGCTCAGTCCTTTTCGTTCCTGGTTTGACGTCACA
>NC_086444.1:431299531-431422031 GCF_028390025.1 Pseudophryne corroboree
AAAAGACGTTTATTTTATGGCAGTAGTTTCCAAACTGGGGACCGTGACACCCTGGGGTGCCTCAGGAAAGGAAGGGGGTGTTAGGGGGACCTTGCAGTAGTGCCATAGTTTGGTGGTCCAGGGCCAATTAAAATTATTTATACTTAATTAAATTGGCAAAACCAGTCCCTCACCACATAACTGAAACTAAGGATGACATATCATAAACAAAATTTACTTCATTTTATATTTTTTTCTGAATTTATCAATAAGAAACTTTGGCCTAGGGGTGCCGTGAAGCTAATTCTGATACTGTAGGGCAGGTGTGTCACACCCACGGCCCGCATGACTCCCCTACCACATCCTTTTGCGGCCCATGGGCAGGGGTCCTTTAGCGGCATGCACTTATCCTGCTCCTCAGTCTGGTCTCCAGTGGAGGCGTGGGTATCTTAAATCAGGCGCCAGTTCGTGAGTCAATCAGAGATCGTGGACCGGCAGCCAATCAGGAGCTGTGCCAGAGTCTTTGCTTTGTATGTGCTGCGCCATCTTCCTGAAGAGATCACTGGGAAGATGGCGCCCCTTCCACTGGCTACAGCAAGGGCATGCTGGGGAGGGGTAGCAAACTGGGGCCCCTACCAGGCCCCTCCAACAGCCCCTCCCCCAATGCACATCTTTCTGAGTTTTTGGGGCATTTTTATAACAACATGGTGATGACACTGTAGCACAGAGATTTTCAACCTTTTACAACTCGCAGTACACTGAACAAGATTTAAATATTGCCAAGGCTCACTCAAATATAATGGTGATGCATGGTGCAGTTGCGTGTCCTAGGATGTCATGTCGCAGCTTCTCCATAGGTAACGCCTGAACCGGCACGGCGACAGGGGGGGACAAAGGGGACACTTGTGCAGAGCCCCGAGGTTCAGGGGGGCCCCAATTATTAAGGACAGAAATAAAGGGGGCCACAGTGCCAATATTGCTTTTTAAAGTGTATGCTCCAGCTGCTCAGTTTAAGCAGGAAAACAATTAACAGGCCACCTAAACCCTCCCCACTCCTTTTACCCCATCCCTTTGTCCAGTCCCTGTGGTCCATGCTGTATTGCCATCATTATGCATTTCGCTGAGCTCGGGATTTTCTGTATGTCCCTGCCACCCCCACCAAAGAGCCAAGTAGCCCAGTATGAAAACCACCTGCCGGGCTCACTGACAGGCTCTATTTTTTTTAAAAGATCCCCTCTGCCATGTTAGGGGAGGTTGAGGGGCCTCAGAGATTTCTGTTGCTGGCTCTGACCGTAACCCATACCCCTAAACTAACCCTAATGGCTGCAGTAAAAATCGATGTTTCAATTAGTGATGAGCGGGTTCGGTTCCTCGGAATCCAAACCCCCCCGAACTTCACCCATTTTACACGGGTCCGAGGCAGACTCGGATTCTCCCGTATGGCTCGGTTAACCGAGCGCGCCTGAACGTCATCATCCCGCTGTCGGATTCTCGCGAGATTCGGATTCTATATAAGGAGCCGCGCGTCGCCGCCATTTTTCACTCGTGCATTGGAAATGATAGTGAGAGGACGTGGCTGGCGTCCTCTCACTTTGTTTCAGGGGGCTGCAAATATCTTTATTCTGGGGACCAGCAGTATTATAGGAGGAGTACAGTGCAGAGTTTTGCTGACCAGTGACCACCAGTATTATACGTTCTCTGCCTGAAAAACGCTCCATATCTGTGCTCAGTGTGCTGCATATATCTGTGCTCACACTGCTTTATTGTGGGGACTGGGGACCAGCAGTATTATATAGGAGGAGTACAGTGCAGAGTTTTGCTGACCAGTGACCACCAGTATTATACGATCTCTGCCTGAAAAACGCTCCATATCTGTGCTCAGTGTGCTGCATATATCTGTGCTCACACTGCTTTATTGTGGGGACTGGGGACCAGCAGTATTATATAGGAGGAGTACAGTGCAGAGTTTTGCTGACCAGTGACCACCAGTATTATACGTTCTCTGCCTGAAAAACGCTCCATATCTGTGATCAGTGTGCTGCATTTATCTGTGCTCACACTGCTTTATTGTGGGGACTGGGGACCAGCAGTATTATATAGGAGGAGTACAGTGCAGAGTTTTGCTGACCAGTGACCACCAGTATTATACGTTCTCTGCCTGAAAAACGCTCTATATCTGTGCTGCATTGTAGTATATAGTAGTAGTACAGTGCATAATTTTGCTGACCACCAGTATATAATATATAGCAGTACGGTACAGAAGGCCACTGCTCTACCTACCTCTGTGTCGTCAAGTATACTATCCATCCATACCTGTGGTGCATTTAAGTTGTGCGCAGTATATATATAGTAGGAGGACAGTGCATAATTTTGCTGACCACCAGTATATAATATATAGCAGTACGGTACAGCAGTCCACTGCTCTACCTACCTCTGTGTCGTCATGTATACTATCCATCCATACCTGTGGTGCATTTAAGTTGTGCGCAGTATATATAGTAGTAGGCCATTGCTATTGATATATTACTGGCATATAATTCCGCACATTAAAAAATGGAGAACAAAAATGTGGAGGGTAAAATAGGGAAAGATCAAGATCCACTTCCACCTCGTGCTGTATATAGTTTTGCACAGTTTGCTGACCACCAGTATATAATATATAGCAGTACGGTACAGTAGGCCACTGCTCTACCTACCTCTGTGTCGTCAAGTATACTATCCATCCATACCTGTGGTGCATTTCAGTTTTGCACAGTTTGCTGACCACCAGTATATAATATATAGCAGTACGGTACAGTAGGCCACTGCTCTACCTACCTCTGTGTCATCAAGTATACTATCCATCAATACCTGTGGTGCATTTCAGTTTTGCACAGTTTGCTGACCACCAGTATATAATATATAGCAGTACGATACAGTAGGCCACTGCTCTACCTACCTCTGTGTCGTCAAGTATACTATCCATCCATACCTGTGGTGCATTTCAGTTTTGCACAGTTTGCTGACCACCAGTATATAATATATAGCAGTACGGTACAGTAGGCCACTGCTCTACCTACCTCTGTGTCGTCAAGTATACTATCCATCCATACCTGTGGTGCATTTCAGTTTTGCACAGTTTGCTGACCACCAGTATATAATATATAGCAGTACGGTACAGTAGGCCACTGCTCTACCTACCTCTGTGTCGTCAAGTATACTATCCATCCATACCTGTGGTGCATTTCAGTTTTGCACAGTTTGCTGACCACCAGTATATAATATATAGCAGTACGGTACAGTACGCCACTGCTCTACCTACCTCTGTGTCGTCAAGTATACTATCCATACATACCTGTGGTGCATTTCAGTTGTGCGCAGTATATATAGTAGTAGGCCATTGCTATTGATACTGGCATATAATTCCACACATTAAAAAATGGAGAACCAAAATGTGGAGGGTAAAATAGGGAAAGATCAAGATCCACTTCCACCTCGTGCTGAAGCTGCTGCCACTAGTCATGGCCGAGACGATGAAATGCCATCAACGTCGTCTGCCAAGGCCGATGCCCAATGTCATAGTAGAGAGCATGTAAAATCCAAAAAACAAAAGTTCAGTAAAATGACCCAAAAATCAAAATTAAAAGCGTCTGAGGAGAAGCGTAAACCATACTTGCCTACCTGACCCTCTCCATGAGGGAGAAAATGCTCTATTCCTGTACTTTCCTGGTAATGTATGATTGCCATCACCTGTGGTGAGCTAGTTAATTGATAAGAAAGGCGTTTCACCACAGGTGATGGCAATCATACATTACCAGGAAAGTCCAGGAACAGAGCATTTTCTCCCTCATGGAGAGCGTCAGGTAGGCAAGTATGGCGTAAACTTGCCAATATGCCATTTACGACACGGAGTGGCAAGGAACGGCTGAGGCCCTGGCCTATGTTCATGGCTAGTGGTTCAGCTTCACATGAGGATGGAATCCTCTCGCTAGAAAAATGAAAAGACTTAAGCTGGCAAAAGCACAGCAAAGAACTGTGCGTTCTTCTAAATCACAAATCCCCAAGGAGAGTCCAATTGTGTCGGCTGCGATGCCTGACCTTCCCAACACTGGACGGGAAGAGGTGGCGCCTTCCACCATTTGCACGCCCCCTGCAAGTGCTGGAAGGAGCACCCGCAGTCCAGTTCCTGATAGTCAAATTGAAGATGTCACTGTTGAAGTACACCAGGATGAGGATATGGGTGTTGTTGGCGCTGAGGAGGAAATTGACAAGGAGGATTCTGATGGTGAGGTGGATTGTTTAAGTCAGGCACCCGGGGAGACACCTGTTGTCCGTGGGACGAATATGGCCATTGATATGCCTGGTCAAATTACAAAAAAAATCACCTCTTCAGTGTGGAATTATTTTAACACAAATGCGGACAACAGGTGTCAAGCCGTGTGTTGCCTTTGTCAAGCTGTAATAAGTAGGGGTAAGGACGTTAACCACCTCGGAACATCCTCCCTTATACATCACCTGCAGCGCATTCATCATAAGTCAGTGACAAGTTCAAAAACTTTGGATGACAGCGGAAGCAGTCCACTGACCACTAAATCCCTTCCTCTAGTAACCAAGGTCCTGCAAACCACACCACCAACTCCCTCAGTGTCAATTTCCTCCTTACACATGAAAGCCAATAGTCCTGCAGGCCATGTCACTGGCAAGTCTGACGAGTCCTCTCCTGCCTGGGATACCTCCGATGCATCCTTGAGTGTAACGCCTACTGCTGCTGGTGCTGCTGTTGTTGTTGCTGGGAGTCGATCGTCATCCCAGAGGGGAAGTCGGAAGACCACTTGTACTACTTCCAGTAAGCAATTGACTGTCCAACAGTCCTTTGCGAGGAAGATTAAATATCACAGCAGTCATCCTGCTGCAAAGTGGATAACTCAGGCCTTGGCAGCCTGGGCAGTGAGAAACGTGTTTCCGTTATCCACTGTTAATTCACAGGCAACTACAGACTTGATTGAGGTACTGTGTCCCCGGTACCAAATACCATCTAGGTTCCATTTCTCTAGGCAGGCGATACCGAAAATGTACACAGACCTCAGAAAAAGAGTCACCAGTGTCCTAAAAAATGCAGTTGTACCCAATGTCCACTTAACCACGGACATGTGGACAAGTGGAGCAGGGCAGACTCAGGACTATATGACTGTGACAGCCCACTGGGTAGATGTATTGCCTCCCGCAGCAAGAACAGCAGCGGCGGCACCAGTAGCAGCATCTCGCAAACGCCAACGCGTTCCTAGGCAGGCTACGCTTTGTATCACCGCTTTCCAGAAGAGGCACACAGCTGACAACCTCTTACGGAAACTGAGGAACATCATCGCATAATGGCTTACCCCAAATGGACTCTCCTGGGGATTTGTGACATCGGACAACGCCAGCAATATTGTGCGTGCATTACATCTGGGCAAATTCCAGCACGTCCCATGTTTTGCACATACATTGAATTTGGTGGTGCAGAATTATTTAAAAAACGACAGGGGCGTGCAAGAGATGATGTCGGTGGCCCGAAGAATTGCGGGCCACTTTCGGCATTCAGCCACCGCGTGCCGAAGACTGGAGCACCAGCAAACAGTCCTGAACCTGCCCTGTCATCATCTGAAGCAAGAGGTGGTAACGAGGTGGAATTCAACCCTCTATATGCTTCAGAGGATGGAGGAGCAGCAAAAGGCCATTCAAGCCTATACATCTGCCTACGATATAGGCAAAGGAGGGGGAATGCACCTGACTCAAGCGCAGTGGAGAATGATTTCAACGTTGTGCAAGGTTCTGCAACCCTTTGAACTTTCCACACGTGAAGTCAGTTCAGACACTGCCAGCCTAAGTCAGGTCATTCCCCTCATCAGGCTTTTGCAGAAGAAGCTGGAGACATTGAAGGAGGAGCTAAAACAGAGCGATTCCGCTAGGCATGTGGGACTTGTGGATGGAGCCCTTCATTCGCTTAACCAGGATTCACGGGTGGTCAATCTGTTGAAATCAGAGCACTACATTTTGGCCACCGTGCTCGATCCTAGATTTAAAACCTACGTTGTATCTCTCTTTCCGGCAGACACAAGTCTGCAGAGGTTCAAAGACCTGCTGGTGAGAAAATTGTCAAGTCAAGCAGAACGTGACCAGTCAACAGCTGCTCCTTCACATTCTCCCGCAACTGGGGGTGCGAGGAAAAGGCTAAGAATTCCGAGCCCACCCGCTGGCGGTGATGCAGGGCAGTCTGGAGCGAGTTCTGACATCTGGTCCGGACTGAAGGACCTGCCAACGATTACTGACATGTCGTCTACTGTCACTGCATATGATTCTCTCACCATTGAAAGAATGGTGGAGGATTATATGAGTGACCGCATCCAAGTAGGCATGTCAGACAGTCCGTACGTATACTGGCAGGAAAAAGAGGCAATTTGGAGGCCCTTGCACAAACTGGCTTTATTTTACCTAAGTTGCCCCCCTCCAGTGTGTACTCCGAAAGAGTGTTTAGTGCAGCCGCTCACCTTGTCAGCAATCGGCGTATGAGGTTACTTCCAGAAAATGTGGAGAAGATGATGTTCATCAAAATGAATTATAATCAATTCCTCCGTGGAGACATTCACCAGCAATTGCCTCCAGAAAGTATACAGGGACCTGAGATGGTGGATTCCAGTGGGGACGAATTAATAATCTGTGAGGAGGGGGATGTACACAGTGAAAGGGGTGAGGAATCGGACGATGAGGAGGAGGTGGACATCTTGCCTCTGTAGAGCCAGTTTGTGCAAGGAGAGATTGATTGCTTCTTTTTTGGTGGGGGCCCAAACCAACCAGTCATTTCAGTCACAGTTGTGTGGCAGACCCTGTCGCTGAAATTATGGGTTTGTTAAAGTGTGCATGTCCTGTTTATACAACATAAGGGTGGGTGGGAGGGCCCAAGGACAATTCCATCTTGCACCTCTTTTTTCTTTCATTTTTCTTTGCATCATGTGCTGTTTGGGGACTATTTTTTTGAAGTGCCATCCTGCCTGACACTGCAGTGCCACTCCTAGATGGGCCAGGTGTTTGTGTCGGCCACTTGTGTCGCTTAGCTTAGCCATCCAGCGACTACAGTGCATCTCTTTTTTTCTTTGCATCATGTGCTGTTTGGAGACTATTTTTTAAATCGGCCATCCTGTCTGACACTGCAGTGCCACTCCTAGATGGGCCAGGTGTTTGTGTCGGCCACTTGGGTCACTTAGCTTAGTCATCCAACTACCTCGGTGCAAATTTTAGGACTAAAAATAATATTGTGAGGTGTGAGGTGTTCAGAATAGACTGGAAATGAGTGGAAATTATGGTTATTGAGGTTAATAATACTATGGAATCAAAATGACCCCCAAATTCTATGATTTAAGCTGTTTTTGAGGGTTTTTTGTAAAAAACACCCGAATCCAAAACACACCCGAATCCGACAAAAAAATTTCAGGGAGGTTTTGCCAAAACGCTCCCGAATCCAAAACACGGCCGCGGAACCGAATCCAAAACCAAAGCACAAAACCCGAAAAATGTCCGGTGCACATCACTAGTTTCAATGTATATAGTGTATTGCAAGAAATTATCTGCGAATCCAATGGTACCGTAAGTGCGGTATATACTTGCACTTCTTTGTGCGGCGAGAACTTCTCCCCTAAGTAAATTCAGCCCTATGAATAGAGGTTGTGTGATCCCTGTGCAGCAGTCACAGAAAGGGTTAATCTCTGCAGTTTGTCACACAAATTACATTGTTGCAATTTTTCCAGAAGTAGAGCTCAGAGCTGTAACCCACAGACCAGCTGCAATAATTATGCTGGGTACACACTAGACCGGTGGTTCTCCAACTGTACCCTGGGGTGCCTAAAGACACTTGCAGGAGTGCCTTGGTTCGATGGGCCAGGACCAATTAAAAATATTTATATTTAGTGTTATAGGCAAAACCAGTGCTGGTGGCTGGCAATCATAACATATGTACACAAACAAAAGCAAATCCTGTCCCCTACCACAGGGCCAGTGCTAGGGTGTTTGGCGCCTCCCTGCAAACTATAAATTTGCGCCCCCTCTCCAATACTTAATAAAGGGACAGCGCGTGCTTTCAAAAAGAAGGTGTGGTATCACAAGGAAGGGGCATGGCCACACAATAGAAACCCAATTCAAAGTACACCACACAGTAGCTCAATCTTATTGTCATTACACCGCATGTAGTAATAATAATATTGCCCACAGTAGTACCCTTTATACACATGCCCACCATATCAGTGCCGCTTATACACATAATAATGCCAACAGTAGCAGTGCCACTTATATACATGCCTACAGTAGCAGTGCCACTTATACACATGCCCACAGTAGCAGTGCCACTTATACACATGCCCATGGTAGCAGTGCCACTTATACACATGCCACGGTAGCAGTGTCGCTTATACACATGCCCACAGTAGCAGTGCCGCTTATACACATGCCCACTGTAGCAGTGCTCATTACACACATGCTCACGGTAGCAGTGCCACTTATACACATGCCCATGGTAGCAGTGCCACTTATACACATGCCCACGGTAGCAGTGTTGTTTTATCTGTGCTGCTTATATACATGCCCACGATAGCAGTGCGACTTATATACATGCCCACGATAGCAGTGCTGCTCACATACATGCCTACGGTGGCAGTGCCATTTATATACATGCCCACAGTAGCAATGCCACTTATACTCATACCCACGGTATCTGTGCCGCTTATGTACATGCCCACGGTAGCAGTGCCACTTATACACATGCCCACAGTAGCAGTGCCACTTATACACATACCCACGGTATCTGTGCCACTTATGTACATGCCCACATAAGCAGTGCCACTTATACACATGCCCGCGGTAGCAGTGCCACTTATACAGATGCCCGCGGTAGCAGTGCCACTTATACACATCCCCGCAGTAGCAGTGCCACTCATACATACTCACGGAATCTGTGCCACTTATATGCATGCCCATGGTAGCAGTGCCACTTATACACATGCCCACGGTAGCAGTGCCACTTATACACATACCCACGGTAGCAGTGCCACTTATATACATGCCCACTGTAGCAGTGCCGCTTAAAAAAATATTCAGACAAAATTGGAAGCACACACTTGCAACAGAAGGATTTATAAAATTTCTGTAGAGAACAAGGTTTTCAAGGAGTTAAACTCACTTGTGTTGGGTTGCCCTGAACCCAGACAAGTGCATCAGCATGTAGAGGGGGAAAGGCTCAAAAACCCGAGTGCAGGGAGAACTGTTCCTTGCTTAAATCACCAGCAGCAGGAACAGAAACTGAAACTAGACAGCCCCTGCGGACAGAAGGCATTTCAGACTGTTATGCAACCCCTCCTGCCACTGCGTGCTCTACTCTACTGGGAGTGAGGAACGGAGAGGAGATCAGTGGGTGGTCTGGACTGGAGCTTCATTCTGCTGGCGCCGCTGAAGTGCTGCCTGTCACAGAGTCTGACGGGTGCAGCGGAGCCAACAGCAGCGTACATCAGCAGGGTCTCAGATCAGGGAGAGCGCCTCTCTTGCCCAGCACCTCCCTGCTTTGCAGACTCTGCTGAGCGGGTAGCGCCGGCTTTGCCCTACCATATAACTGAAACTAAGGATGACAGAGAGTGAGAGAGAGAAATATACTATTTTGTTTTAAAGCTCCCCTCTGCCAAGTTAATGGGGGCTGAGGGGGCCCCAGAGATATCAGTGTACTGGGCCCCAAGATTTCTGTTGCTGGCCCTGCACCTGAGCCACATCTGAGAAAGCCAGAAGAGCCCAACAATGCCCGGGCCCAAAATTAGAACTGGCTCTGCAACCACTAAACCCACCAGTATTGATCATTCCAAGGCCTCAGTAGCGGCAAAACACTGACGGGCCTGGCTCTGCTTCTATGACGGCACACCTGGAGACTGCTCCACGGCACAGTGGTTAAAAAACACTGCTGCAGCATGTGCAGAATCAGACCAATAAGATTATGTTTGTGCTTTTCACAGATTTACTCCAATTTTTTCATAGTTTTGTCCTTTAAAGAGGTTATCACTGAAACACTGTAAGAGTAATAAACAACATAACAACAGTGGAAATTGGGTTCATACAAAGCCTTACATAGCCAAAGATAAATAGGGAAACCCTACAATAAAAATCTATACGTATAACAAAACGGTAATAGGCCCTACACACTACGCGATAACACTGAAAGATATGAACGATCTCGTTCATTAATGAAAGAGATATCGTTCATCACTTTCAGTGTGTAGGCACCAATGATGAACGATGCCCGACCCCCGCGCTCGTTCATCGTTGATGCTGGCTCATTTATACATGCATGCCAATATGTATCTTTAAAATAAGTCACCGCATAAATAAATACACTGATGGCCTTCATTTAAAACATCATGATGTACAGACGTACCTTACTTACATAACAATATGTAGCTGTAATCGCGTAGCAGTTTTTATGTTCCTTACAGATCCCTATTTCCGTATATTGTAAGGAAGGGAATGGACTTGCTTACTCTAAAACGGATGTTTTATTAAAACATTAAAAATCCACCAAAATGCCGGAATGAATGCATTAATGGCCTGTGTGATGGAATAACGGCCGATTACATAAAAAACAAAGCCACCATATGTAAAAACCAGCAGTGGTGAATGGACATACATAAAAAATAAAAGCAGGGAGCTTTTTCTATTTTTTATGTATTTCCATTCACCACTGCTGGTTTTTACATATGGTGGCTTTGTTTTAAAGATACCTTGATAAGTCTAGAGTACCCCAATGCAGTGTGAGTTTCGGTACGCTTTACCTATGCATATTGATATCCTGTGCACCTTTTCAGTGTCATCTTGCTGTGTTGTAAACGTACTACACCATATACCTTTTATCTTTTTTTTCTGAGTTTAACCGCATCATGAAGTGGCAACTTATACAAGTATCAAAGACTAAAGAAACTGCTACGTGTTTTGAACCACTTCATCCTGTGTGAATACGGTATGTCTTTTGTTTTGGGAAAGACAAAGTTGAAGTTTCTGATTTTGTCGGTTCACACTGGGTGTTAAAGCTAAAGATACCTTTATGAGCCTAAGTGACCTCATCACTATGTAAGTTTAGGTACGCTATACCTGTTATATGGATTCAGCATAATCATCACTATACTCTTTGGTGGAGGGTGTCTCCAGAAATATCAAATATACTACACTATATTTTCTGTTTTCTGGTTTTACTTTTGAGGATCTTTGTTTTGACGGACGATGGATTCCATATATGAATGAGAAACCGATAAAAAGAAAATTGGGTTACATTCTGATATTTAATGGACTAAAGGACTAAGTATTCCCTCATTTTGATTGAAACAGAATTATGCGCTATTTCCTGTTAACCTTTTTCCATAGTAGACAACAAGGGCCTCAAATCAGAAATAACCAGTCTTAGCCGGTCTGGAGGGGTGTGTGAGGTAATGCTGTGATGTCATAATAGCAACTGCCTATACAGGGCTCTGTTGTTGCTGTCTCTTGCATATGCCTCAGAGGCCTGGCATGGCATAGCACACTGGTAGAAGGTTAGTGACTGGACAAAGATAAGAGCAGCTTAATTCTTTTAGCATGACTATTATAATATATGACTTATGACCTTGGGGATAGCATATTATTGGATATAAACAATATCTCACACCTGCTGGGACAGTACCATTGCCTAACAACCACAAGCGGCTGCAAATGGGCCATTGGAATTATTTGAAGAGCGCTGTCTAGATGGGCCTATAATTTTCCATAATTAAATCATTTACTCTCTCTCTGTCTGCTTAAATTCAGTGTGCCAGTATTGCAAGCTGATCCATTTCTATTAATGTAAAGAGATGAAAAAGAATTATATTGTGCTTTAATCATTACTTTTGTTTTTATCCAATACTATATACAGGTGTAGCAGGGACGTGCAGTGAGTGGAGGCAAGGGAGGCAGTGCCTCCCCTGTCATTCCTGATTAAAATAATACAAAGAAAATACTTATGACACATATTTTTTATATTATGTTAATTTTTTTAGATTGTAAATGGCTGTTTAAATACATTTGTGAGCCACCTAGAACGGTGCCTCCCGCTGTGCGTTTTGTTATCGGCCGGAAGCAGGGGGCGAAGTTTGTAAATATAATTTTAATTTTTACAGGTACCCCTATTGGATTCTACATGGACAAGTGTACGTGATTGGCGTGGGATGTATGTAAGTATGTGTGAGTGTGTAAGTGTGTTTTAATAAATTTTTACTTTCACAGTGTGTGTGTTGTATTTTTATTTGGGTATTTTTGTTGTTGTAGGACTACAGGTATCAGCGAGCCCGTGATTTCCCCACATGCTGGTACTTGAGGTTCTCCAAGTAACAGCAAGTGGGGGAGGCATGCTGGGCTTTGTAGTTCCACAACAAAAAACAATATTCATTTCTTTGACACATTTATGGCTATCAGCCCAGCACCCACCGCCCAGGGGTGCTGGGGACAGCCTCGGGCTTCAACCCTGGCCCTTGGCCCACCAGCCACTGACCTCACTGCACACCACTGAGGTGTAGCCATGCTGATCATGGCTATATCTGAGGTAAACGTGCGTGCCTGTGCCTAGCCATGCCGAGCTGCGGCATTTGTCGCTCCCATCCATGTGAATGGGGCACACACATCTTAGACATCCAGATATACGCGGTGTGGTCGCACCTAACAAGGCGCAATTGCGGTATTATGTAGCCACGATGAGAATGGCTTGCAGTTGTCTTTATTAATAAATTCTCTCAAAAGGTAAAGAAATGACACATATTTGGGGAGACAAATATATTAGGAGTTCAGAACCATGCATTGTTTATTCTACACAAGAGAGTACCAGGCGAGGCAGCCATGTTGGGTGCACTACTTAGGTTACGCTGTGCGATAAGCAAAACATGGCAGTAAGGCATATAAGGGTAAAATAAAAAGCAACTAACAGGACACCTAGTTCTGCAGCTTACACAGTAAGGAAAATGGTCTTACTCTATAATTGCTTTTAGATAATTTTCTCTTTTATAAAAAATTTAAAGTGAGCTGAGGTGAAATTGACAAAAGAGGGTTCAGTCACATTTTGAAATAATAATAATAATAATAAAAAAACTGTATCTGAACAAAAAATAAAAAATAAAAATGTCTAATAATTCTCCAACACTCCGAAGATGGTAAGCTCATATTGTGACTTGCATAAAATATTTATATGAATCCCACATAATCACTGTTACACACTGGTTCTCACTGAGCGGAGGTTGAGATGAGAGGGGTGTCATTCGGCTCCCCAGCTGATGAATGTATGCAACAGATAGCAGTGCAGGATCACTGGAAGTGTTGTGGATCTCTGATAATCTCAGGTCTCTGAGGAGTTAAGTGAAAAACTACTGTCTCCCACTGTGATGCTCTAAGACATTGACAAGATGGCGCTGCACTTATGTGCAGTATTTTGGGTCAGCAGCCATCTTGGTACAGGGAGTGAAGCCTCCCTGAATGAACAGTATGGAATCTGCACAGTAGTGCTCTCCTCTTTCAGCACCTTTTACAGACAAATAGGATAATAATGATAAAACTCCCACATAGTCATCTAAATGGTTTGTAGTCACCATCCCGGCGGTCAGCATACTGCCGCCGGTATCCCGGCCACCAAAATGCCGGCAGGAGGCCGAAGACTATTCCCACTCGTTGGTGTCCATGACACCCATTGAGTTGGAAGAGAACCTGTGGCGAGCGCAGCAAGCCACCGAGCCCACAATGTGGAGAACACTGCAGGCCCACAAGGAGCTTTGTTTCGCTCGCCCCCCTGCCAGCATCCAGGGTTCCCGACGTTGGTATGCTGAGCACCAGAATCCCGGCTGCCGCTTAACCATACCCAACGCACCTGAATGACTACTTGTGCCTGGTGTAGGATTTTCAAATATGTGTAGTTTACTGTATGCAAGGATTTAAAACCTTATAGGAACTGAGATTTAAGGTGTATTACATGTAGTTAAAACAAAAGAAGTTTATTTTATGGCAGTAGTTTCCAAACTAGGGATCGTGACACCCTGGGGTGCCTCAGGAAAGGGGGGGGGGGTGTTAGGGGGACCTTGCAGTAGTACCATAGTTTGGTGGTCCAGGACCAATTAAAATTATTTATACTTAATTAAATTGGAAAAACCAGTCCCTCACCACATAACTGAACCTAAGGATGACATATCATAAACACAATTTACTTCATTTTATATTTTTTTCTGAATTTCTCAATAAGAAACTTTGGCCTAGGGGTGCCGTAAAGCTAATTCTGATACTCTAGTGTAGGGGTGTCACACCCACGGCCCGCATGCCTCCCCCACCGCGTCCTTTTGAGGCCCATGGGCAGGGGCCGGGCAGGGGTCCTTTAGTGGCCCGACCACCTTGCTTGCAGCGAGGGCAGGAGAGTGCAGCATGCACTTATCCTGCTCCTTACTCTGGTCTCCAGTGGAGGCGTGGGTATCTTAAATCAGGTGCCAGTTCATGAGCCAATCAGAGATCGTGGACCGGCAGCCAATCATGAGCTGTGCCAGAGTCTTTGCTTTGTATGTGCGGAGCCATCTTCCTGAAGAGATCACTGGGAAGATGGCGCCCCTTACACTGGCTACAGCAAGGGCATACTGGGGAGGGGTAGCAAACTGGGGCCCCTACCGGGCCCCTCCAGCAGCCCCTCCCCCAATGCAGATATTTTCAACCTTTTACAACTCACAGTACACTGAACAAGATTTAAATATTGCCAAGGCACACTCAAATATAATGGTGAACCATGGTGCAGTTGAGTGTCCTAGGATGTCATGTCGCAGCTTCTCCATAGGTAACGCCTGAACAGGCACGGCGACAGGGAGGATAAAGGGAACACTTATGCAGAGACCCGAGGTTCAGGGCGGCCCCAAGTATTAAGAACAGAAATAAAGGGGGCTACAGTGCCAATATTGCTTTTTAAAGTGTATCCTCCAGCTGCTCAATGTAAGCAGGAAAACAATTAACAGGCCACCTAAACCCTCCCCACTCCTTTTACCCCATCCCTTTGTCCAGTCCCTGTGGTCCATACTGTATTGCCATCATTATGCATGTCGCTGCGCTCAGGCTTTTCTGTATGTCCCTGCCACCCCCACCAAAGAGCCGGGTAGCCCAGTATGAAAACCACCTGCCGGGCTCACTGACAGGCTGAGTCAAAGGCTCTATTTTTTTTTAAAAGATCCCCTCTGCCAAGTTTAGGGAGGTTGAGGGGGCCCCAGAGATATCTGTGTACTGTGCCCCAAGATTTCTGATGCTGGCCCTGACCCTAACCCATACCCCTAAACTAACCCTAATGGCTGCAGTAAAAATCGATGTTTCTATGTATATAGTGTATTGCAAAAAATTATCTGCGAATCCAATGGTACCGTAAGTGCGGTATATACTTGCACTTCTTTGTGAGGCGAGAACTTCTCCCCTAAGTGAATTCAGCCCTATGAATAAAGGTTGTGTGATCCCTGTGCAGCAGTTACAGAAAGGGTTAATCTCTGCAGTTTGTCACACAAATTACATTGTTGCAATTTTTCCAGAAGTGGAGCTCGGAGCTGTAACCCACAGACCAGCTGCAATAATTATGCTGGGTACACACTAGACCGGTGGTTCTCAAACTGTACCCTGGGGTGCCTCAGGACACTTGCAGGGGTGCCTTGGATTGATGGTCCAGGACCAATTCAAAATATATTTATATTTAGTGTTGTAGGCAAAACCAGGGCTGGTGGCTGGCAATCATAACATATGTACACAAACAGAAGCAAATCCTGTCCCCTACCACAGGGCCAGTGCTAGGGTGTTTGGCCACACAATAGAAACCCAATTCAAAGTACACCACACAGTAGCACAATCTTATTGTCATTACACCGCATGTAGTAAGAATAATATTGCCCACAGTAGAAGTACCCTTCGTACACATGCCCACCATATCAGTGCCGCTTATACACATAATGCCCACATTAGCAGTGCCGCTTATATACATGCCCACGGTAGCAGTGCCACTTATACACATGCCCACGGTAGCAGTGCCACTTATATACATGCCCATGGTAGCAGTGCCACTTATACACATGCCACGGTAGCAGTGTCGCTTATATACATGCCCACAGTAGCAGTGCCGCTTATACATATGCCCACAGTAGCAGTGCTTCTTACACACATGCTCACGGTAGCAGTGCCACTTATACACATGCCCATGGTAGCAGTGCCGCTTATATACATGCCCACGGTAGCAGTGCCACTTATACACATGCCCACGGTAGCAGTGCCACTTATATACATGCCCATGGTAGCAGTGCCACTTATACACATGCCACGGTAGCAGTGTCGCTTATATACATGCCCACAGTAGCAGTGCCGCTTATACACATGCCCACAGTAGCAGTGCTTCTTACACACATGCTCACGGTAGCAGTGCCGCTTATACACATGCCCACGGTAGCAGTGTCGCTTTATCTGTGCTGGTTATATACATGGCCATGATAGCAGTGCGACTTATATACATGCCCACGATAGCAGTGCTGCTCACATACATGCCTATGGTAGCAGTGCCACTTATATACATGCCCACAGTAGTAATGCCACTTATACTTATACCCACGGTATCTGTGCCGCTTATGTACATGCCCGTGGTAGCAGTGCTACTTATACAGATGCCCACGGTAGCAGTGCC
Organism: Pseudophryne corroboree; assembly: GCF_028390025.1. Classification (NCBI taxonomy): domain Eukaryota; kingdom Metazoa; phylum Chordata; class Amphibia; order Anura; family Myobatrachidae; genus Pseudophryne; species Pseudophryne corroboree. The sequence continues at coordinate 431,316,222 of NC_086444.1, forward strand.
ACTTATACACATGCAAGAATAAGGTAAAATGTACCCAAGGGTATTCAGGCGCTGTGAGACGGGATGGTTCGCTAAGCGGCAGCCAATATTACAGGGGAGTCACTCCCAAGAAGACAACACAAAAAAGAAAAATGGAGGCTGCGCTATGTAGAGGAAAGAACAGTATAAACGCTCAATAAGTATTAAAAGAATTTATTATAAAACATGGATTTCTTTAAAAGCAGGAATTCTGTGCAAGATAATGTGCCAAATATATGCAGAAAAAAATAGATTTGCCAATATTATGCAAAAGTTGGATTTTACCCAAATGCTGGTACAGGATTAGTAGGAATTGTTCTCTAGGATCCGTTCCATATTTTGCCCATCAATATGGTGTCCAGTTATAATCCGGTATGGAAGGTACCTTTTAATATTGCTGAAGAGAGTCCATAGAAGACTTCCATATGCCGCTAGAGGATTAATGCAATGTCTCTTTGATGTAGAGTACCTCATGCAATGCGGAAATAGGCTGGTGCTTCTCTCGGGCTCTTTCGGATTACTGGTCAGCAGAATGGGCTGGTTCGGGTCCAATTCAGAGATGTCCTGTTCCAACGGGTGAATACCTGACGCGTTTCGCTGCATAAACCCTGCAGCTTTGAATGGGCAAAATATGGAACGGATCCTAGAGAACAATTCCTACTAATCCTGTACCAGCATTTGGGTAAAATCCAACTTTTGCATAATATTGGCAAATCTATTTTTTTCTGCATATATTTGGCACATTATCTTGCACAGAATTCCTGCTTTTAAAGAAATCCATGTTTTATAATAAATTATTTTAATACTTATTGAGCGTTTATACTGTTCTTTCCTCTACATAGCGCAGCCTCCATTTTTCTTTTTTGTGTTGTCCACTTATACACATGTCCACGGTAGCAGTGCCACTTATACACATGCCCATGGTATCGGTGCCACTTATACACATGCCACGGTAGCAGTGTCGCTTATATACATGCCCACAGTAGCAGTGCCGCTTATAAACATGTCCACAGTAGCAGTGCCACTTATACACATGCCCACGTTAGCAGTGCCACTTGTACACATGTCCATGGTAGCAGTGCCACTTATACACATGCCCACAGTAGCAGTGCTCCTTACACACATGCTCACGGTGCAAAATGCCACTTACACACATGCCCATGGTAGCAGTGCTTCTTATACACATGCCCACGGTAGCAGTGCCACTTATACACATACCCACAGTATCTGTGCTGCTTATATACATGCCCACGGTAGCAGTGCCACTTAAACACATGCTCACTGTAGCAGTACCACTTATACACATACCCACGGTATCTGTGCCTCTTATGTACATGTCCAAATAAGCAGTGTAACTTAAACACATGCCCACCGTAGCAGTGCCACTTATACACATACCCACGGTATCTGTGCCACTTATATGCATGCCCATGGTAGCAGTGGAACTTATACACATGCCCACGGTAGAAGTGCAACTTATGCACATACCCACGGTATCTGTGCCACTTATATACATGCCCACGGTAGCAGTGCCACTTATACACATACCAACGGTAGCAGTGCCACTTATATACATGCCCATGGTAGCAGTGCCACTTAAAAAAATATTCAGACAAAATTGGAAGCACACACTTGCAACAGAAGGATTCATAACATTTCTGTAGAGAACAAGGTTTTCAAAGAGTTAAACTCACTGTTTTGTTGGGTTGCCCTGAACCCAGACAAGTGCATCAGCATGTAGAGGGGGAAGAGCTCAAAAACCTGAGTCAGGGAGAACTGTTCCTTGCTTAAATCACCAGCAGCAGGAACAGAAACTGAAACTAGACAGCCCCTGCGGACAGAAGGCATTTCAGATTGTTATGTAACCCCTCCTGCCACTGTGTGCTCTACTCTACTGGGAGTGAGGAACGGAGAGGAGATCAGTGGGTGGTCTGGACTGGAGCTTCATTCTGCCGGCGCCGCTGAAGTGCTGCCTGTCACAGAGACTGACAGGTGCAGCGGAGCCAGCAGCAGCGCACAGCAGCAGGGTCGCAGATCAGGGAGAGCGCATCTCTTGCCCAGTGCCTCCCTGCTTTGCAGGCTCTGCTGAGCGAGTAGTGCCGGCTTTGCCCTACCATATAACTGAAACTAAGGATGACAGAGAGAGAGAAATATACTATTTTGCTTTAAAGCTCCCCTCTGCCAAGTTAAGGGGGGTTGAGGGGGCCCCAGAGATATCAGTGTACTGGGCCCCAAGATTTCTGTTGCTGGCCCTGCACCTGAGCCACATCTGAGAAAGCCAGAAGAGCCCAACAATGCCCGGGCCCAAAATTAGAACTGGCTCTGCAACCACTAAACCCACCAGTATTGATCATTCCAAGGCCTCAGTAGCGGCAAAACACTGACGGGCCTGGCTCTGCTTCTATGACGGCACACCTGAAGACTGCTCCACGGCACAGTGGTTAAAAAACACTGCTGTAGCATATGTAGAATCAGACCAATCGGATTATGTTTGTGCTTTTCACAGATTTACTCCGATATTTTAATCAGAACTCCAAAAATCACAATTCAGGCGCTGTATGTTTTTAAATTGTATAAATTCAATTAGTTTTTATACTATGAGCTGCAAAAAAACAGTCCAGCTGTGTCTGTGTGCACACAGCTATTTTAATTAGTGATGATGAAGAGCCACAGATCTCCACCTCAGAAATTAAAGCAAACCAAAGAACCAAAAAATGACTGTTTTGCGCTAAAATACTAAATGGTGCATATATGAATGAAAACTCCTGTATAATATATAACCATCTGATTTATTTATTCAATAAAAAATATATATATAAAAAGATTGGGCAGACTTGCCTACCTGACCCTCTCCATGAGGGAGAAAATGCTCTGTTCCTGGACTTTCCTGGTAATGTATGATTGCCATCACCTGTGGTGAGCTAGTAAATTGATAAGAAAGGTGTTTCACCACAGGTGTTGGCAATCATACATTACCAGGAAAGGCAAGTATGAGATTGAGTAACGTTCTGCTTTTACTATATAGAATTCATGTGTACAAGTCATCAAATACTATTCTTAATTGCTATAACAATGGAAAACACCTGATATATATTACCACATGTAGTTTGAATACTTATGAACACTCTAGATCAGGGGTTCTCAAACTCGGTCCTCAGGACCCCACACAGTGCATGTTTTGCAGGTAACCCAGCAGGTGCACAGATGTATTAATTACTCCATGACACATTTTAAAAGGTCCACAGGTGGAGCTAATTATTTCACTTGCAATTCTGTGAGGAGACCTGCAAAACATGCACTGTGTGAGGTCCTGAGGACCGAGTTTGAGAACCTGTGCTCTAGATCAGTAGTTCTCAAACTCGGTCCTCAGGACCCCACACAGTGCATGTTTTGCTGGTAACCCAGCAAGTGCACAGGTGTATTAATTACTCACTGACACATTTTAAAAGGTCCACAGGTGGAGCTAATTATTTCACTTGTGATTTTGTGAGGAGACCTGCAAAACTTGCACTGAGTGGGGTCCTGAGGACCGAGTTTGAGAACCTGTGCTCTAGATAGTATCCAATCTTAAGTATACATCTTTCATAAAAAAGTGCAATTTAACTTTAAAATGTTATCCATATAGACATTGTAGAAACAACTGTGTTTAAAGATGCTGTCCCAAATTGTGGTTACCACTCATATGCTGTATGCACACAGCTTATTGTTCCATGATATATATGTTTCTTAAAATGGTATGAAAACTTTTGCACGTAGAAACAACTGTGTTCAAAATTGCTGTCCCAAATAGTGCTTACCACTCATGCAGTATGCACACAGTTTATTGTTCCATAATATATATGTTTCTTAAAATGGTATGAAAACTTTTGCACACTCGTATGCTTTTCAGTTTTGTTTTGTTTTTCAATATTTTATTGGACATCTGCACAAAACATGCATAGCAGTGTACAGTAAGTTAACATAATGACAATAAATCAACATGGTATAGTACACATATAAACATCACTGGTCAGGCAAGGGTGATTAAAGTTACTAAGCGATTTTTTTTTTTTAATTTCTGAAAAGGAGGATGACCTAGGGTAAGCATTTTGAGATTGTACCATGTAGTGTGTATTATAGCTTGTCGAAGAGGAATCTTAATGACGTCATCTAGCGTCTGCACGTAGGGAAGCCAAGTATCAAAGAATTTTTTAATTTTACATTCTTTATCAATCAACATTTCAAGCCACTCCATATGGAATAGGTACGATAATCTCGGTAAAAACAAAGCTAGAGACAATGAATCAGTAGCTATCCATTGTGACAGGATAGTCTTTTTGCCAGCAGCTGCTATTTTAGTTAGCAGCATGTGCTGGCCAAGTGATGGTTTGGGTGTATGAGATTGGTAGTGCATGTCCCAGATAGCCCAGTCTGGAGAGGCCACCATGGCAATGTGTAGTTTATCTTTAATGAAGGATTGTACCAAGCCCCAGATCTTACTGACTTCAAGACAGCTCCATAAACAATGATAGATATCTGCCCCAGGTGCACCACATTTAAAGCATTTAGAATCAGAAGCTGTGCCTATTTGGAATCGTAATTTCGGTGTAATATAGGAATGGTGTAAGATTTGGTAATTCATCTCAGCGTATGATGCCAATATGAGAGTTTTGTTGATTCTATTAAACGCGGCGAGCATGGCAGAGGTGGTGATAGTCGGGAAGTCTAACGCCCATTTGGCCAATCCTGACTGGGTGTTCTCCCAGTCTATGGTTTTCTTGAGAAATGTATAGAGGAATGCTGTGGAGTGGTGCACCCTAGGGGTTGCTTGTAAACTGACGTCTAGGTTGTTAGACTTGTCTTCTACTGTCATTGTGGCTAATGATTTATGGAGATAGCTACGGATCTGAAAATATACGAATAGTGGGATTGAGAGTTGTGGAGATTTCTCACAAAGAGTTGTATATGTGCACATCTGATAGGTGTCTCGACAAACCAACTGGTATAATAGTCTGATGCCTTGGGTTGACAAGGCTGCCAACGTGGTTCGTATAGTTGTCCTACGGAAATCTGGATTATGTGATAGGGGGAGGAAAGTGGTGTTATGGCTAGAGATGCCCATCCTAGAACGTGCTTGCCTCCATGCCATGCAAGTAGATGTTAGTAGGATGTTGTTTTTTGTCTGAGGAGGAAAGGAGGACAGACATGTGTGTAGTAAGCTAATTAGTGGGGTCTTGGGACAAAAGGCCTGCTCCAAGCCGGTGTTAGCAAAGACTTCCGTCTCATGTATCCAATCAACAGCGTAGCGATAATTTGCAGCTAGCATATAACTTCTGAGGCAGGGTAGATTAATACCGCCTAACGTTTGTGATTGGCATAACTTAAATAGTGAGATTCTGGGTTTTTTATGTGCCCAGATAAATTCACTAAAGGCCCTGTTGAGAGTTTTCAATTCTGTATCAGATAATAATAAAGGTAACATTTGAATGGGATATAATAATCTCGGGAAGGAGATCATTTTGATCAATTGGCATCTTCCTAGGTAGGAGAGGGGTAGGTGTTTCCATGTCTGGAAGTCAGCTAGGGTACGTGCTAGGGTGCGTGCAATGACTCGCGGGAAGTTACATCCATATAAGTCAGCCGGGTTAATGGGTATTTGGAGCCCTAAATATGTGATCGTCTGGTTTGCCCATCTAAAGGGGAATTGGTCAGAGTTGCACGACCCTCGTAGGGCTAGTGCTTCAGTTTTTAATTTGTTGACCTTAAACCCAGAGATTGATTCAAAAGTCGTCAGTAGGGATGGTAAGCTGGGAAACGCAGCCTGGGGGTTCGAGAAGTACAACAGTAAATCGTCAGCATAGGCCGTGACCTTAAGGTCATGATTTCCGACTTTAATCCCACTCCAGTTGACATTTAAGTGACAGTGTCTAATGAGCGGGTCCAAAGCGAGGTCAAAAAGAAGCGGGGATAATGGGCACCCCTGTCTCGTGCCTCTGTGTAGCATGAAAGTGTCAGTATTCATTCCGTTCACCATGAGGAATGTGGCTGGGGAAGCATATATGGTGCGGAAGAATCTGACAAAATCAGCTCCAAATCTCTGCCAGTGACGTACTCTCAGCAAGTGCGACCATGACACACGGTCAAATGCTTTATCAGCATCGCAGCTTACCAGCAGAGACGTCCCTCCCGGCGATTGGACTGATGTGGTCAACGCTGCTATCAATTGTCTAATGTTATGTACTGATGTTCTCCCCTTTACGAAGCCAGTTTGGGATGGGTGTAATATCGTGGGCAGCACTACTTGTAGTCTATTTGCCATAAGAGCAGTTAGGATTTTAAAGTCCTGATTCAAAAGGGATATTGGGCGATACGATTGAACTAGGGTGGGGTCTTTCCCCGGCTTCGGTAGTACTATCACACAAGCCTGATTAAAAGTAGGAGGGGCAACATTTCCAGATAAGATAGAATTAATTAAGGACAGGAGGTGGGGTGTGACATGAGGTAGCAACAGTTTATAATACTCTGCACTTAATCCGTCTGGGCCCGGGAATTTGCCGTTAGCTAATTGCTTTATTACCGTCAATAATTCTAAGTCAGTGACCGGTTCCATGAGGGAATTCTGGTCATCTGCAGTCAATGTAGGGGATCCAGCCGAGCGAAGGAAGGCCATACCTCCAATAGGGTCGTCCGGTGGGGCTGTGTACAGCTCCTTATAATAAGTCAAAATGGAGTCAGCAATGACTGCCGGGTCGGAGGACAGGTGAGGGCCAGTATGCAGGGACAATATGTTTGGGGTGGGACGCTGGCTGCGAACTACATTTGCTAGGAGTTTGCCTGCTTTGTTACCCCATTTAAAGTATCTGTGTTTTTGAAAATGCAGGGCATATTGAGCCCTTTCTGTGCAGAGAGTGTCATAGAGGTGTTTCGTTTCAGTATAAATTCTACGGTTATCATCTGTTGGAGAGGATAACAGCTGTGCATATGAGTTAGTAAGTGCCAGGCCCAAATCACGATATCGTTGATTAAGGTTCTTACGCTTATTCGCAACATATGCAATAACGTAACCCCTCCTCACCGGCTTGGAAGCAGACCAGAAAAGGTTTATATCATCCACGTGTTGTGCATTGTCCTTAGTGTAGTGTATGAAATTAGTCTCCAAGTAAGCCTTAAATTCAGGGGATGTATACAAATAAGAGGGAAATCTCCAATTAAAGGAGGTTGTTTTGGGAGACTGTAGTTCAAGTGTGAACCACGTGGGCGCGTGGTCAGAGATGGCTATATTTTCTACTTTGGATTCGCCCACCCCAGACAGCAGCGCATCAGAGAGCAGCCAATAATCAAAAATCAGAGTGGAGGTGGCGTGTGGGTGTGAATAGAACATATATTCCCGGCCGACAGGGTGTTGGTGTCGCCAAGGGTCTACCAGGTTGAGTGAGGACGATAGAAATTGTAACAAGGCTGGTACAGAATAGGTCCGTCCACTAGATGTATCTGATCTGTCTAAGTACGGATGAAGTGTTGAATTAAAATCTCCCCCAATTATCAGTCTACCTTCAGCCCACTCCTGAAGTCGGACATAAATATCCGAAAAGAAGGCATTGTGTTCTGAATTGGGTGCATATAGGGTCACTAGAGTATAGAGTTCCCCTTCTAATTGTAGGTTTATGAATAAAAACCGTCCCTCTTTGTCAGCATGAGTATCTAATATGGTATATCTGAGAGATTTGTGAAATATGACTACCACACCCCTTTTTTTTAAGTAAATGAGGCCGACTTGTAATCGCAAAACCAGCTGTCCTTCAGGACATTAGGGTCTCCTGATTTCCAGTGTGTCTCTTGCAACATCGCAATGTCTGGCCGTAGACGTTAAGGTGTTGTAATATCTTCCTACGCTTAATCGGAGTATTTAAGCCCTCTATGTTCCAGGTGAGGAACTTTGGGCTTGTTTTAGTCTCCGAGGGTACAGCCATGACAAACTAAAGATCAACCAATGCTTGTCCTAACGGACACATAAAACATTAATAAAATAAACTGTGTGGCTCCCCCTATCCCAGCGAGCAGGAAGACCCAACTATCGAGAAGAATAGTAAACCTATACCATGTGATCAATAGTAAAAGCTGTTGTAAACAATGTGTTGCAGTGTGTCCATTTTCCAATACATTTTTTGGAACCGAGAACAGTGGTCCAAAGAACACACCGTAAACCATTAACATATTACTATCCAGATAGAAAGGGAGGGGGAGAAAGGGGGATAGGATTAAGAAAAGGGTGAGAGGGGAAAAGAGAAAGGGTTGAAATACCCAAGAACAATCTTTTTCAAAATTATGCAGTGCAGTGATAGTCATAGCATTAAAGTAAATTGCAATTAACCATACATTACCAAACATGGTATCAATGAGAAGGTTGACTTATACTCTAAGTCCATGAGAAATCACGGTATTAGTCCTTGTCTCTAGAGGCTGGTGAGGACGGACATCGTAATGATTCTGCAAATGTATTAGCTGCCGAAGACGTGTCGAACAGGTATGTTTTTCCATTATGTTGAACATGGAGCTTTGCTGGATAAAGTAGGGCGAAACGGATTCCCTCTTCGAACAAGATTTTACAGGCGGGGGAGAATTCCCTTCTTCTCATGGCCACATTATACGAAAAGTCTTGTATCAGAAGTAGCTTATTGCCGCGATAGGCAAGGCCCTGTGCCTTGTGGTATGCTTCCATCACCTTGACCTTATCTGTATAATTAAGGAATTTAAATATAACTAGTCGGGGTCTTCGGTGATCCTCCTGGAAGTCAGGACCAATACGATGTGCTCGCTCAATCATCATGGATTCACCTTCCATCAAGGAGCCCAGTTCAGTCGGCAACTAGGTGGAGACCAGGGACAACAACTCCCTAGGCTTAACAGATTCCAGTAGGCCAATCATGCTGAGATTATTTCGACGATTACAATTTCCTAAGTCCTCAAGCTTCTCCTGTATCGCAGAAATGGCGGATGCTTGAGAATCGACGACAGAGTGAGTCATGGTCAGGTCGTCTTCCAGGTTCTAAACACGTTGTTCGGCCTCGTCTAGCCGGGGGCTATGCTCTTTTAGCTGCGTCATGGTGGAGTCAATGGCGTCTTTTAATCCAGCAAGTTTTTTGTCTAGCAGCGGCGAGGGTATATCAGAGATTTCCTGCGCCCTGGCCACCGCGTCCACTGTATATCGAGAAGGATCCATCATGCTGTCCAAGACATTGGCGTTACGTGAGGAGGGTGGAGAATTTACATGTGTGGAGGCCGAGGCCCTGGTGTCCTTGGTTTTTGCCAGTGCAGATCAGCGGCCACCCCGTTGGGGCTTTGCCACGTATTTATCCATGATAATAAAAAGAAAAGGTGTTGCATCACAATAGAGAAGTAGGTGATATCAGTTATCCTGCCCTGCAGGGAGTAGTGGATCAGTTGAGTTATAAGTGCGCAGCCACGGTAGGCGGTAGAATGGAGCACTAAGTGACAGACTCTGATGGCATCAGCATTCAGCAACCCCCGGTAAATGGATGGGGTCCAGCGGTCTTTCAACCCTCCCTGTTGGTAGAGACGCCATCACAGATGGAGGGTTATTCACTCTCCAAAAACAGAGGGGGGTAAACTAGCAGCGCTGCGGCCACTTATGAATGCGTGTGGCCTGTGGATATGAGCAGGACAGTCCTCAGGTAGCGGGGCTAAAATATGGGAGCAGTGTGCAGCTAGTAATATGGGGGGCCAGTCCTCCGGCGGCTCCAAACAGCCTGAGCCCGGCCAGAGGGACAGGGTCAGTAAGAGGCTTCAGCCGCTGCGGGGGGGCCTGCACGGCGCTCACACCCATCCTCAGGTGGTGTCCTCCCGGCAGGCAGAGCTCCGGTTCGTCGCCCAGCAACGCCCGACGCCGCGGGCCGAGGTGCAAGAGCGTAGGGAGCCATCTGCAGCACCAGTGCCGCCCGTCCTGGGTCTCAAGTAAGGTGGGGAAGGAGGGGAGCAGGGCGCCCGGCCAGTCACAATATGGCGGCCGCGGGCAGCAGACGCCACAGTTGGCGCTCGAGATCCGGGGAAGGAGGCGGTGGGGAGCCGGGAAAGTGACGTCCTCTTACCCACGTCTATCTCCGCCGGGCCCCGAGGTATTTTGCGGGCTCGGGGCACAGTATACACCCCTCTAATGAGCTGAAATATAGCGGGGGGACGGAGAGCTCAATTAAAGAGTCCATCAGTTGTAGGAATTTGTATAATGATCAGCAAATTTTGAGAGGGACATTTTGAGAGGGAAAATTTGCTGATCATTCTACAAATTCCTACAACTGATAGTGATCTGGTCCATAAGCTGGGAACCAAGGACAGGCCAAACATGACTCCTTAAATCAGAAACCGCCGGCTGGGTCTTCTGCAACGAGGACGCGGCCAACCAGCTGACGGGGAGAGTCAGATCTGCACAGCCGTCCGCATACAAGCGGCTCCAGCTTCCCGTGCTCTGTTGAGCGGACATAGACGGGTGAGAGACAGCACCACATACCGCTGAGTGCAGCGCAAGATCCCGCAAAACAGCCAGTTGGCCTGCAGTGGTAAGCTGCCATACACGGCACATAAGCAGCAATCACATTACGGGACAAGTGCTCTCAGGATCGTTTGCACATAACGTGGGACACCATACATAGTGCCACTGCTTGTATATACAAGAGACTGTACCTTAAAACTGAAAAGCATACGAGTGTGCAAAAGTTTTCATACCATTTTAAGAAACATATATATTATGGAACAATAAGCTGTGTGCATACAGCATGAGTGGTAACCACAATTTGGGACAGCAATTTTAAACACAGTTGTTTCTACGTGCAAAAGTTTTCATACCATTTTAAGAAACATATATATCATGGAACAATAAGCTGTGTGCATACAGCATATGAGTGGTAACCACAATTTGGGACAGCATCTTTAAACACAGTTGTTTCTACAATGTCTATATGGATAACATTTTTAAAGTTAAATTGCACTTTTTTATGAAAGATGTATACTTAAGATTGGATACTATCTAGAGTGTTCATAAGTATTCAAACTACATGTGGTAATATATATCAGGTGTTTTCCATTGTTATAGCAATTAGGAAAAGTATTTGATGACTTGTACACATGAATTCTATAGAGTAAAAGTAGAACGTTACCCAATCTTTTTATATATATATTTTTTATTGAATAAATAAATCAGATGGTTATATATTATACAGGAGTATTCATATATGCACCATTTAGTATTTTAGCGCAAAACAGTAATTTTTTGGTTCTCCGATATTTTAATCGTTTTGTCCTTAAATGAGGTTATCACTGAAACACTGTAACAGTAATAAACAACATAATAACAGTGGAAATTGGGTTCATACAAAGCCTTACATAGCCAAAGATAAATAGGGAAACCCTACAATAAAAATCTATACGTATAACAAAACGGTAATAGGCCCTACACACTACGCGATAACACTGAAAGATATGAACGATCTCGTTCATTAATGAATGAGATATCGTTCATATCTTTCAGTGTGTAGGCACCCATGATGAACGATGCGTGATCCCCGCGCTCTTCATCGTTGATGCTGGCTCGTTTATACATGCATGCCAATATGTATCTTTAAAAATAAGTCACCGCATAAATACACTGATGGCCTTCATTTAAAACATCATGATGCATAGACGTACCTTACTTACATAACAATATGTAGCTGTAATCCCGTAGCAGTTTCTTTGTTCCTTACAGATCCCTATTTCCGTATATTGTAAGGAAAGGAATGGACTTGCTTACTCTAAAACGGATGTTTTATTAAAACATTAAAAATCCACCAAAATGCTGGAATGAATGCATTAATGGCCTGTGTGATGGAATAACGGCCGATTACATACAAAACAAAGTCACCATATGTAAACAGCCAGCAGTGGTGAATGGACATACATAAAAAATAAAGGCAGGGAGCTTTTTCTATTTCTCATGTATGTCCATTCACCACTGCTGGCTTTTACATATGGTGGCTTTGTTTTAAAGATACCTTGATAAGTCTAAAGTACACCACTGCAGTGTGAGTTTCGGTATGCTGTACCTATGCATATTGATATCCTGTGCACCTTTTGAGTGTAATCTTGCTGTGTTGTAAACGTACTACACCATATATCTTTTATCTTTTTTTTTCTGAGTTTAACCGCATCATAAAGTGGGAACTTATACAAGTATCAAAGACTAAAGAAACTGCTACGTGTTTTGAACCACTTCATCCTGTGTGAGCACGGTACGTCTTTTGTTTTGGGAAAGACGAAGTTGAAGTATCTGATTTTGTTGGTTCACAATGGGTGTTAAAGCTAAAGATACCTTTATGAGCCTAAGTCACCTCATCACTATGTGAGTTTAGGTACGCTATACCTGTTATATGGATTCAGTATAATCATCACTATACTCTTTGGTGGAGGGTGTCTTCAGAAATATCAAATATGCAACACTATATTTTCTGTTTTCTGGTTTTACTTTTGAGGATCTTTGTTTTGATGGACGTTGGATTCCATATATGAATGAGAAACCGATAAAAAGCAAATTGGATTACATCCTTGTATTTAATGGACTAAAGGACTAAGTATTCCCTCATTTTGATTGGAACAGAATTCTGCGCTATTTCCTGTAAACTTTTTTCCATAATAGACAACAAGGGCCTCACCCCAGAAATAACCGGTCTGATGGGGTGTGTGAGGTCATTCTGTGATGTCATAATGGCAACTGCCTTTATAGGGCTCTGCTGTTGCTGTCTCTTGCATATGCCTCAGAGGCCTGGCACGGCATAGCACACTGGTAGAAGGTTAGTGACTGGACAAAGATAAGAGCAGCTTAATTCGAATCGTCGGCAGACTTTTAGAGTGACTATTATAATGTATGACTTATGACCTTGGGGATAGCATAGTATTGGATATAAACAAAATCTCACACCTACCTAACAACCACAAGCGGCTGCAAATGGGCCATTTGAGATATTTGAAGAGCGCTGTCTAGATGGGCCTATAATGTTCCTATTTAAATCCTTTATTAGCGGCTGCACCCATGACATCTCCTTGGATTTGTTTGGTGAGCCTAAAATGTTGCAAATTAAATCCTTTACTCTCTCTCCGTCTGCTTAATTCCCAGTGTGCCAGTATTGCAAGCTGATCCATTTCTATTAATGTAAAGAGATGTAAAAGAATTATATTGTGCTTTAATCACTACTTTTGTTTTTATCCGATACTATATACAGGTGTAGCAGGGACGTGCAGTCAGGGGAGGCAGGGGAGGCAGTGCCTCCCCTGTCTTTCCTGATTAAAATAATACAAAGAAGATACGTATGACACATATTTTAAAAAAAATTTTAGATTGTAAATGGCTGTTTAAATACATTTGTACGGCACCGAGAACGGTGCCTCCCACTGTGCATTGTAATCGGCTGTAAGCAGGAGACGGGAAGGGGGCGGGGTCAAGCAAAGGGCTGTAAAAGCCCATTGAACCAAGTAATGGAATCAGCACCTGCCCAAGTGCCGCAGAACAGCAGGGATGTGCTTTCAGCCTATCTGAAAGCACGCCCCTGTCACTGTGATTGGTCACTGGGTAGCAGCTGCAGCACTGGCAGTGACTGCATCTGGCTGTCACTGGCAGTGCTGTACGGGACAAAGGACGTGCATAGCAGTGGCAGCGTCTGAGTTCGGCTTTCCCCTCTCCTTCGTCTTCCGCCGGCTCTGTCCTCCCAGGCAGCAGCATAACCAGGTCAGGGACACTCTCTCTCTCTCTGCAGCTCTCCCCTATCCTTCGTGTTCCACCGGCTCCTTCCTCCCAGGCAGCAGCATAACTTTCTCCGGCTCTCCCCTCTCCTTTGTGTTCCGCCAGCTCCTTCCTCCCAGGCAGCAGCATAACCAGGTCTCTCTCTCCTTTTCCCCTCCTGTGGATTTTTTTACAGGTAGTCCTATTGGATTCTACATGGACAAGTGGATGTGATCGGCGTGGGATGTAGGTAAGTATGTGTGAGTGTGTAAGTGTGTTTTAATAAATTTTTACTTTCACGGTGTGTGTGTTGTGTTTTTATTTGGGTATTTTTGTTGCTGTAAAACTACAGGTACCAGCGAGCCCGTTATTTCCCCGCATGCTGGTATTTGAGGTTCTCCAAGTACCAGCAAGCAGGGGAGGCTGGCTGGGCCTTGTAGTTCCACAACAAAAAACAATATTAATTTGTTTGACACACTTATGGCTATCAGCCCAACACCCACCACCCAGGGGTGCTGGGGACAGCCTCGGGCTTCAACCCTGGCCCTTGGGTGCCTGGAGAGGGAGACCCCTTGATTTAAGGGGTCCACACTCCTCCAGGGAACCCCAGCCAGTTGTGACTAGTTGGGGGGGTAATGCCACGGCCGCAGGGACCTACATAAATGTGTCCTCCGAATGTGGAATTATCTCCCTGGCTTGTTAGGTTTAATGAAGCATGGGATGACTTGTATGCATTCATGTTACTCGTTTTCATGCATGAGTGTATGGCCCAGTATTAAGCCTAATAAAACACTATACTTATGTCATACCTCCCAACTTTTTAGCTAGCTGAGTAGGGACAGTAACGTGCGTCGTTGACGCACGCCCGAATTTGGGGGGGTGACTTTGTGGTAAGGGGTGTGGTTTCACGGTAAGGGGTGATCGCAAACCACGCCCCCATTTTTGTAACTGTGGGGGCATGGACAGCGCTCAGTGAGCTGCTGACCATGCCCCCTGTCCCTCTCTGTCAGGGAATAGACGCTGATCTGATCAGAGCAGCGAGTGACAGGGGGGATCTCCCAACTGCCCCCCCACCCACGGGACACTGCGACCCACGGGTGGGACAGCGCGATAGACAGTGAAAAACGGGACTGCCCTGCCAAAATCAGGACAGTTGGGAGGTATGCTCATGTTATAATAGATTGTATCTTCTGTACATAACATAATCACAAAATCTTTTTTGGCCCAATTTTCCAATAAAAGTACTACAGAGCTCCATGGCAATAACAATAGCACTTTGCTGACCACCACATGTCCCCGCTGCGCACGTAATAAACCTAGGGGGTCATTCAGACCCGATCGCTGCTGTGCCTTCTCGCACAGCAGCGATCGGGTCTGAACTGTGCATGCGCCAGTGCCACAGTGCGCCAGTGCCACAGTGCGCCGGTGCATGCCAGACAGCCGACAGCTGTCTTAGACTAGCAATCACCTCTGCCTGATTGACAGGCAGAGGCAGTCTCTGGACAGGAGGGGGCGGGCCGGTGGCGTTTGACCAGGGGCGGATTGGCCCACCAGGACACCATGACAGATTCCGATGGGCTGGTCCCATATCCCCCTCAGCCAGGCTGATTCCCACTCAGGCTGGGCTGGCTCACACTGCTTCCAGTACCTGTGGTTTATTGAAATGCAATCCGGAAGTTAGGCTAGCGGGCACTTCCAGGTGCCTCTAGCCGTGAAAAGTGGTGAAGCATTTCTACCAATGGGGGACCTTGAGAAAGTTAACCAGCCCAGCAGCATCCTCTCTCTGGCCCCGGCCAAAGGTCTCTTCAACGAGCCCGGCCCAGGAGCAGCAGCAAAGCGATGGTCGGAGCCGGGCTCACTACACCTGCTGCCACCTTAGCTTCTGCACTCTCACTGAACTGGCCAGAGCGATGACTGAGCACTGAAGGGGACCCGGCAGAGAGGTTATTTTTAATTACATTATTTGCATTATCATGATGGTGTAAGGGATAGGGTGTCCCCGGTCACAGTGCATGGTTTGGGGACTGGACAGGAGCAGGATGTACTTTGTTCTCAGGATGTCAGCTGATCAGGCTGCACTCACAGCCAGCCTTGGGACAATCTCTAATGCAAAGTCCTTCAACCCTATAGCTGCTCAATGTCTGTCCATGATGATGGGCCTATTTATGTAATGCGGTGTCTACGTATGTAATGCGGTGGCTATGTATGTAATGCGGTGGCTATGTATGTAATGCGGTGGCTATGTATGTAATGTGGTGCTAGTCATATAATGCGGTGCTATACGTGTAGTGCGGTGCTATACCTGTAATGTTGTGCTATTCATGTTATGTGCCACTATTTGTGTAATGCAGTGCTATACATGTAATGCGGTGCTATACATGTAATGCGGTGCTATACGTGTAATGTGGTGCTATACGTGTAATGCAGTGCTATTTGTATAATGTGGTGCTATTCATGTAATAATGTGGTGGCTGTGTATGTAATCAGGGGTGGATTGGCCACTGGAACAGATTCTGCTGCGCTGGTCCCCTGTGTCTGTTTCACTACTTGTGTGTGCTCCCTCCCTGTACTGTGCTGTATGTATTGTGTGCTCCCTCCCTGTACTGTGCTGTATGTATTGTGTGCTCCCTCCCTGTACTGTGCTGTATGTATTGTGTGCTCCCTCCCTGTACTGTGCTGTATGTATTGTGTGCTCCCTCCCTGTACTGTGCTGTATTTAGTGTGTGCTCCCCAGTGCCGTAACTAGACATTTTAGCGCTGTGTGCAAGAAACAGCATCGGCGCCCCCCTTCCTATTTAAAATAGAGTCAGTGCACGCCGTAGGCGTGCGCCAAAAAATAGGGGTGTGGCTTCATGAGGAAGGGGTGTGGCCACAAAGTAATACAAATTCATATTACACTGCACAGTAGTGCCACTACACCAGATAGAGCCCCTTTTACACATTAAGGCAGACAGTCACACAGCGCACACAGTCTCAGTCACACAGCGCATGTTCCAGTCATACAGTGCATGTTCCAGTAACACAGCGGACGCTTCCCAGTCACACAGCGCACGTGTCTCAATCGCACAGTGCATGCTTCCCAGTCACACAACTCACATATCCCAGTCACACAGCGCACATGTCCCAGTCACACAGAGCAATTATCCCAGTCACACAGCGCACTTATCCCAGTCACACAGCGCACATGTCCCAGTCACACAGCACATGTCCCAGTTACACAGCGCACGTGTCCCCAGTCACACAGCGCACGCGTCCCCAGTCACACAGCGCACGCGTCCCCAGTCACACAGTGCATGCGTCCCAGTCGCACAGCACACGCATCCCAATCGCACAGTGCATGCGTCCCCGTCACACAGCGCACGTATCCCAGTCACACAGCGCACGTATCCCAGTCACACAGTGTGCACGTATCCCCGTCACACAGCGCACGTATCCCAGTCACACAGCGCACGTATCCCAGTCACACAGTGTGCACGTATCCCCGTCACACAGCGCACGTATCCCAGTCACACAGTGTGCACGTATCCCCGTCACACAGCGCACGTATCCCAGTCACACAGTGTGCACGTATCCCAGTCACACAGCGCACGTATCCCAGTCACACAGCGCACGTATCCCCGTCACACAGCGCACGCGTCCCAATCGCACAGTGCATGCTTCCCAGTCACACATAGTATCTGAGGTTGAAAAAAGACAATTGTCCATCGAGTTCAACCTATTTGTGGTCTCCTATGCATGATGATTTGACTAAAATTTCTGATTGATGCTGCTGTCAGCCATTGCATTTTATCCCTATTTATAGTAACTATAATGCATGACTATGCACCATACCCCTGGATATCCTTATCCATTAGGAATTTATCTAACCCATTCTTAAAGGTGTTGACAGATTCCGCCATTACAACTCCCTCGGGCAGGGAATTCCAAACATGTATTGTCCTTACCGTGAAAAAGCCTTTACGCCGTATTGTGCGGAATCTCCTCTCCTCTAACCTGAGCGAGTGTCCACGAGTCCTCTGTGTTGATCTAACCAAAAACAGGTCCCGCGCAAGCTCTTTGTATTGTCCCCTTATATATTTGTAGATGTTGATCATATCCCCTCTTAGTCTCCGCTTTTCCAATGTAAACATGCCTAGTCTTTCAAGCCTTTCCTTGTATTCCATCGTCTCCATGCCCTTAATTAGTTTGGTCGCCCTCCTTTGTACCTTTTCAAGCTCCAGGATATCCTTTTTGTAGTACGGTGCCCAGAATTGTACACAGTATTCAAGGTGTGGCCTCACTAGTGATTTATATAACAGGAGTATAATACTCTCGTCCCTAGCATCAATACCCCGTTTTATGCATGCTAATATCTTATTAGCCTTCTTTGCTGCAGTCCTACTTTGGGTACTACTGCTTAGCTTGCTATCTATCAACTATCAACTCACATATCCCAGTCACACAGCGCACATGTCCCAGTCACACAGAGCAATTATCCCAGTCACACAGCGCACATGTCCCAGTCACACAGAGCAATTATCCCAGTCACACAGCGCACTTATCCCAGTCACACAGCGCATGTCTCACTCACACAGCGCGCATGTCCCAGTCACACAGTGCACGCATCCCAGTTACACAGCGCACGCGTCCCCAGTCACACAGCTCACGTATCCCAGTCACACAGCTCACGCATCCCAGTCACACAGCGCACGCATCCCAGTCACACAGCGCACGCGTCCCCAGTCACGCGGTACACGTGTCCCCAGTCACACAGCGCACGCGTCCCCAGTCACGCGGTACACGCGTCCCCAGTCACACAGCACACGTATCCCAGTCACACAGCAGACATGTCCCAGTCACACAGCGCACATGTCCCAGTCACACAGCGCACATGTCCCAGTCACACAGCGCACACGTCCCCAGTCACACAGCGCACACAATCCCAGTCACACAGCGCACACAATCCCAGTCACACAGCGCACACAATCCCAGTCACACAGCGCACACAATCCCAGTCACACAGCGCACACAATCCCAGTCACACAGCGCACACAATCCCAGTCACACAGCGCACGTCCCCAGTCACACAGCGCACACATCCCCAGTCACACAGCGCACACGTTCCAGTCACACAGCGCACACATCCCCAGTCACACAGCGCACACGTTCCAGTCACACAGCGCACACATCCCCAGTCACACAGCGCACACGTCCCCAGTCACACAGCGCACACAATCCCAGTCACACAGCGCACACAATCCCAGTCACACAGCGCACACGTCCTCAGTCACACAGCGCACACGTCCTCAGTCACACAGCGCACACGTCCCCAGTCACACAGCGCACACGTCCCCAGTCACACAGCGCACACGTCCTCAGTCACACAGCGCACACAATCCCAGTCACACAGCGCACACGTCCTCAGTCACACAGCGCACACGTCCTCAGTCACACAGCGCACACGTCCCCAGTCACACAGCGCACACATCCCCAGTCACACAGCGCACACATCCCCAGTCACACAGCGCACACGTCCTCAGTCACACAGCGCACACGTCCTCAGTCACACAGCGCACACGTCCCCAGTCACACAGCGCACACGTCCCCAGTCACACAGCGCACACGTCCCCAGTCACACAGCGCACACATCCCCAGTCACACAGCGCACACATCCCCAGTCACACAGCGCACACATCCCCAGTCACACAGCGCACACGTTCCAGTCACACAGCGCACACGTCCCCAGTCACACAGCGCACACGTCCCCAGTCACACAGCGCACACGTTCCAGTCACACAGCGCACACGTCCTCAGTCACACAGCGCACACGTTCCAGTCACACAGCGCACACGTCCCCAGTCACACAGCGCACACGTCCTCAGTCACACAGCGCACACGTTCCAGTCACACAGCGCACACGTCCTCAGTCACACAGCGCACACGTTCCAGTCACACAGCGCACACGTCCTCAGTCACACAGCGCACACGTCCTCAGTCACACAGCGCACACGTCCTCAGTCACACAGCGCACACGTTCCAGTCACACAGCGCACACGTCCTCAGTCACACAGCGCACACGTCCTCAGTCACACAGCGCACACGTTCCAGTCACACAGCGCACACGTCCTCAGTCACACAGCGCACACGTCCCCAGTCACACAGCGCACACGTCCTCAGTCACACAGCGCACACGTCCTCAGTCACACAGCGCACACGTCCTCAGTCACACAGCGCACACGTTCCAGTCACACAGCGCACACGTCCTCAGTCACACAGCGCACACGTCCCCAGTCACACAGCGCACACGTCCTCAGTCACACAGCGCACACGTCCTCAGTCACACAGCGCACACGTCCTCAGTCACACAGCGCACACGTCCTCAGTCACACAGCGCACACGTCCTCAGTCACACAGCGCACACGTTCCAGTCACACAGCGCACACGTCCTCAGTCACACAGCGCACACGTCCCCAGTCACACAGCGCACACGTCCTCAGTCACACAGCGCACACGTCCTCAGTCACACAGCGCACACGTCCTCAGTCACACAGCGCACACGTCCTCAGTCACACAGCGCACACGTCCTCAGTCACACAGCGCACACGTCCCCAGTCACACAGCGCACACGTCCCCAGTCACACAGCACACGTTCCAGTCACACAGCGCACACGTCCCCAGTCACACAGCGCACACGTCCTCAGTCACACAGCGCACACGTCCCCAGTCACACAGCACACGTTCCCAGTCACACAGCGCACACAATCCCAGTCACACAGCACACATGTCCCAGTCACACAGCGCACACAATCCCAGTCACACAGCGCACACGTCCCCAGTCACACAGCGCACACAATCCCAGTCACACAGCGCACACGTCCTCAGTCACACAGCGCACACGTCCTCAGTCACACAGCGCACACGTCCCCAGTCACACAGCGCACACGTTCCAGTCACACAGCGCACACGTCCTCAGTCACACAGCGCACACGTCCTCAGTCACACAGCGCACACGTCCCCAGTCACACAGCACACGTTCCAGTCACACAGCGCACACATCCCCAGTCACACAGCGCACACGTCCCCAGTCACACAGCGCACACAATCCCAGTCACACAGCGCACACGTCCCCAGTCACACAGCGCACACATCCCCAGTCACACAGCGCACACGTCCCCAGTCACACAGCGCACACGTCCTCAGTCACACAGCGCACACAATCCCAGTCACACAGCGCACACGTCCTCAGTCACACAGCGCACACGTCCCCAGTCACACAGCGCACACATCCCCAGTCACACAGCGCACACGTCCCCAGTCACACAGCGCACACGTCCCCAGTCACACAGCGCACACGTCCCCAGTCACACAGCGCACACGTCCCCAGTCACACAGCGCACACATCCCCAGTCACACAGCGCACACGTCCCCAGTCACACAGCGCACACGTCCCCAGTCACACAGCGCACACGTCCCCAGTCACACAGCGCACACATCCCCAGTCACACAGCGCACACGTCCTCAGTCACACAGCGCACACGTCCCCAGTCACACAGCGCACACATCCCCAGTCACACAGCGCACACGTCCCCAGTCACACAGCGCACACATCCCCAGTCACACAGCGCACACGTCCCCAGTCACACAGCGCACACATCCCCAGTCACACAGCGCACACGTCCCCAGTCACACAGCGCACACATCCCCAGTCACACAGCGCACACGTTCCAGTTGCACCTGTCCCAGTTGGACAGCACAAGCGTCGTGATTCTTAGTGTTCAGAGGTGCAGAACAGGGTTGGAGTAGTAGAACAGCATACAGCTGAGTGTACCTTGCAGTGCCCGGTATATCAGGATGCTCACTGTAACCCCTTTGATGTGGGTGTGCACGGTGCTGCCAGCTACAGACAGCCAGGAGGAAGCAAGATCACGTGACCGCCTGGGTCCGGGTGCACTGTGCGAGGCTTGGAACGCACAGCCAGGATGTCAGTTGGGATGCACAGGCTGCAAGCGCCGCTGTGTTTCCCATCACGGTGTGCATGGTGCTGCCGGCGACAGACAGCCAGCAGCAAGCAAGATCACGTGAGCGCCTGGGTCCGGGTGCGCAGTGCGAGGCTTGGAACGCACATCCAGGAAGTCAGTTGGAACGCACAGGCTGCGAGCGCCACTGTGTTTCCCATCACACTGGCGGCTTACGGGTGCCGGCGGCGTTGAGCGCATCCCCATTGTAGTCACAATGGGGATGCGGTCAGTTGCGCCTTCAGGGCGACTGCGCTGTGTGCCAGGCACCGCTGGCACACACGTAGTTACGGCCCTGGTGCTCCCTCCCTGTACTGTGCTGTATGTAGTATGTCCTCCTCCTCCCTGTACTTTGAAACATATAAGGTTAAAAAAGGGGTTTGTAGACTGAAAAATCAATAAAATCAGAAGTAGATTAAAGGCATGACAGCAGTGTCAGTAGACACTGAAAGTGGGCATACTTGTATATTCAGACGTGCAGATGTGCATTAGGGAAGGGTATTGTAGCAGCATATGCATAAAGGGGGTCATTACGAGTTTATCGCTCTCTGACGATTTTCGCAGCGCTGCGATCAGGTAAAAAAACTGCAAAACTGCGCATGCGTATGCGCCGCAATGTGCACGCGTGTCGTACGGGTACAAAGAGCATCGTTGTTGTGCAATGCTTTTAGCAACGAATCCATTCGCACAGCCGATAGCAAGGAGATTGACAGGAAGAGGGCGTTTGTGTGTGGCAACTGACCGTTTTCTGGGAGTGTTTGGGAAAACGCATGCATGTCCAGGCGTTTGCAGGGCAGATATCTGACGTCAATTCCGGGACATCTGTCGCTAGAATCATCGCACAGGATAAGTAACTACAGGGCTGGTCTTGTTTTGCACAAAATGTGTTTGTGTCGCTCGGCTGCACATGCGATCGCACACTTGAAAGCGAAAATATACTCCCCCGTGGGTGACGACAATGTGTTTGTACAGCTGCTAAAAGTAGCTAGTGAGCGATCAACTCAGAATGAGGGCCACAGTCACAGGTAAACAATAGCATAACGTAAAGCAAAGGAGGCCCCAACTGTGTCTATCTCAGAATCAGGACCTCTGAGGAGTGACCCCGCCCTCTTGAGAGGCCCCTCCCCCTCAACAGACTCCGCCCTCATTAGGGCTGCTTCCATAAATTTTCCGGGCTGGTGTTCGATCCCAATCCGCCCCTGCGTTTGGCCCCCGTTTAGTGGGTGCAGTCCAGGCAACGCAGGCGTGGCCGGACAATTGGGGGGGCGGGCCGCAATTTAGCACATCTACGATCAGGTCTGAATCACCCTCCTAGCATTGCCAGTGCAAGCATGTGCACTGCACAGCAAGCCTGGACCTGGGCTTCCAGTAGCAGATTCCATTAAAAAGAAAGAATAGGAAAAAGAATAGGAAAAGAAAATAGTATTTCAACAGAAAAAAAGTTATTTATATGGAAAGGATGCTTTATTTCAATAAAGCTATTTTTTTTTACATATTGTCTCCAGCTACAGCATCCAGAGTACCCCACGGTCCTTGGTAAATACTAACTTAATTACTAGGTGTTGTGATTCCCAGCATGGGGATGCCGTAGACGGTATTCTGACTTCCGGCATCCCAACCGCCGGGATATCATATGTAACCCCCTCTTAGTACTTTGTTTTTATTTATCAATTCACCAGTCTGCCCACATGGTGGCAGCACTAGATAGATGTATGCAGTCAAATCATCCAGTCAACTGATAGCTTTACTTTCCAATGTTTCTGATGCTGTTTAACATCTATAATTGAAGATATTGGGGTATATGCAATTGCGGTCGAATTCCCGAAAATGTCGAAAAACGGGACATTTTCGCCCAAAAAAAAAATTCGACAATGCAATTCAGTACTTTTCGTCAAAAAAACGGACTTTCCAAATTCGACTTTTTGAAATTCGACATTTGTCAAATTCGATATTTCTGCAATGGTACAAATGCGGCAATTCGACAAAAGTATATTCAATTGAAGATTGTAAATTCGACAACAGTGCTTTTAGACAGTAAATTCGTCATTTTCAATCCGCCACACTTTGCTGGCGGAATCTAATAAAAAAAATTTAAAACATGTTTTTTTTAGTGTTTTTTTATTGGTAATAGCATATCTAACGGGCATTGAAAACCCACCTATTTATCAAAGCGTACCCCTCCAATGCATAACCTAGTCCTTAGGCTGCTCCTCCATCCCCGTGCCCCATGCCTTGGACATCTCTGCTTTGCTCGCATACTGCCATCAGGCTTCTACCTGCTTGCTTGCACCTCATGTCATCTGTCTGTTGCCCCTCCCCACTAGATTGTTAGCTCTTCAGAGCAGGGCCCTCTTTCCTCTTGTCTAAGCCCTCTTCTTGACACATTTCACTCAGCGACCATCTTTACCTGCTTTTTCTCCTGCTGGTAAAGGCTCATCTCTATCTATGGCCGCCAGCCCCAAGTAGTACAATGATTACTCCTTCGCTACTTACATCTAAGCCGTATCATGTTTTGAGAATTGTATTGCTCTTTGTTATCTGCACTCCATTTTTGTTATTTATTTACTGTTATGCTAAGTTTTGTCTCCCTGTACTGTCCTTTGTACGGCGCTGCGAAACACTTGTGGCGCCCTATAAATAAAATGTAATAATAATAATAATCTATTTAAATTAGAAGGGATTAGGTACTTGGTTTGTCTATTTTGGAGGCACAAGTATTATTTATATATTTAAAAAAAATATATATATATATTTATTTATTATTTTTTTTAATGGAATGGTAAAAATCTGAAAAAATGCGTGGGGTCCCTCCTCCTAAGCATAACCAGCCTCGGGCTCTTTGAGCCGGTCCTGGTTGCCAAAATACGGGGGGGGAAATGACAGGGGATCCCCCGTATTTTAACAACCAGCACCGGGCTCTGCGCCTGGTCCTGGTGCAAAAAATACGGGGGACAAAAAGAGTAGGGGTCCCCCGTATTTTTTGTACCAGCACCGGGCTCCACTAGCTGGACAGATAATGCCACAGCCGGGGGTCACTTTTATACAGCGCCCTGCGGCCGTGGCATTAAATATCCAACTAGTCACCCCTGGCCAGGGTACCCTGGAGGAGTGGGGACCCCTTCAATCAAGGGGTCTCCCCTCCAGCCACCCAAGGGCCAGGGGGTGAAGCCCGAGGCTGTCCCCCCCATCCAAGGGCTGCGGATGGGGGGATGATAGCCTTTTGAAAAATGAAAGAATATTGTTTTTTCCAGTAGTACTACAAGTCCCAGCAAGCTGGTACTTGGAGAACCACAAGTACCAGCATGCGGGAGAAAAACGGGCCCGCTGGTACCTGTAGTTCTACTGGGGAAAAAATACCCAAATAAAAACAGGACACGCACACCGTGAGAGTAAAACTTTATTTCACACCTGCCGACACACACATAATTACCTATGTTGACACTCCGACACTGGCCACGACCCCCTCGTCAGTGAAAAATCCGGGGTACCTGCAAAAAAAATTATACTCACCAAAAAGCAGGGTCCGGATCTTTTTTTATAATCCACGTACTTATCAAAATAAAAAAACGAACACCCGGACCAGGCGGACTGAAAGGGGTCCCATGTTTACACATGGGACCCCTTTCCCCGAATGCAGACACCCCCTGTGACTGCTGTCACAGAGGGTCCCTTCAGGCAATCAGCGAGCGCCACATCCTGGCACTCTGCTGATTGCCTATGTGCGTCTGAGCTGGCAGACAGCGCATCGCAAAGCTCCTCCATTATATTCAATGGTGGGAACTTTGCGGTCAGCGGTGAGGTCACTAGCGGTCAGCCGCTGACCGCTAAGTGACCTCACCGCTGACCGCAAAGTTCCCACCATTGAATATAATGGTAAGGCTTTGCGATGCGCTGTCTGACAGCTCAGACGCGCATAGCCAATCAGCAGAGTGCCACGACGTGGCGCTCGCTGATTGGCTGAAGGGACCCTCTGTGACAGGAGTCACGTAAGGTCCCGGCATTCGTGGAAAGGGGTCCCATGTGTAAACATGGGACCCCTATCAGTCCGTTTGGTTCGGTTTGCCGTTTTGTTGTTTTGCCAAGTACGAGGATTATTAAAAAAGCTCCGGACACTGGATTTAGGTGAGTAGAATTTTTTTTACAGGTACCCCGTATTCTTCAGTGACGAGGGGGGCGTGGCCAGTGTCGGACTGTCAACATAGGTAAGTATGTATGTGTCGGCATGTATGAAATAAACTTTTACTTTCACGGTGTGTGTCTCCTGTTTTTATTTGGGTATTATTTTCCCAGTAGAACTACAGGTACCAGCGGGCCCATTTTTCCACCCGCATGCTGGTACTTGTGGCTCTCCAAGTACCAGCTTGCGGGGGTGGCTTGCTGGGACTTGTAGTTCTTCTGGAAAAAACAATATTCTTTCATTTTACTCAAGGCTATCAGCCCCCCATCCACAGCCCTTGGATGGGGGGACAGCCTCAGGCTTCACCCCTGGCCCTTGGGTGACTGGGGGGGGGACGGGTCCCCACTCCTCCAGGGTACCCCGGCCAGGGGTGACTTGTTGGGTATTTAATGCCACGGCCGCAGGGCGCTGTATAAAACTGTCCAGCTAGTGGAGCCCAGTGCTGGTCCAAAAAATACGGGGGACCCCTACTCTTTTTGTCCCCCGTATTTTTTGCACCAGCACCAGGCGCAGAGCCCGGTGCTGGTTGTTAAAATACGGGGGATCCCCTGTCATTTTTTTCCCCGTATTTTGGCAACCAGGACCGGCTCAAAGAGCCCGAGGCTGGTTATGCTTAGGAGGGGGGACCCCACGCAATTTTTTTTCGGGTTTTTTATCGTTTTTTCCCGGGTTTTTTTTACATTTTTAAAAATCTAATCAATATCTGTCAAATCGGCCGTTTTTCGACAGCGGGACTGTCGAATACGTTTTTTATTGAATATGTAGAATTCCGGCACCCACCTGCCGGAATTCGACGGTCGAATTGTGTCGAATTAAAAAACGGGCGAAAAATTGCCGCGATTTGCCGGCAATTGCATATACCTTATAGAGGCACAATTATTATCATTACTTTTACATAAAAAAAATTGAAAAGGAGTGTTTTCTCTCCCTTTTCACATATTTTTAGTATCACTCCAATGTATTAAAGGGCATTTGGAGAAAACTGCTCCAAACTTTTTAATTGTAATTTTTTTTAGTAACCCACATCGCATTCCCCATACTTATAATAGGAAATGGGATGTGGGCAAATTTGCAAAAAAAAATTGTATAAAAAATACACTGCAGTGTGCCCCGTGATAATCTCGCCAACTCACGCTGCGAATTCACAGAGTAGCTCTGCAAACTGCAGCCTATGCCCAGCTTTTTTTTTTTTTTTTTAAAGTAAAAAAAAAACATACTTACCTGTCCAGGAGCAGGTGATCGATACTCCTGTGCGGGCTCTGTCCCTGCATGCGATGATACATCTCTGCAATGTAATCAATTATCGCAGTGCGATTATGGGCGATTTTATCACCTCACATCTGCATCCTCGGATGCGGATGGTGATAAATAGGCCCCATAGTGTATAACACTTTTTAGATGATGTTAGAAAGTCATCTCTACTTGTTCTCATTGATAGTACATTACATTGGATTACCGGTCTGTTCCCTTGTGATTATTATAAAAATTAAGTACATAACATAAATGCAACATACATCTTCTCACATACAGAGCTGACTATACCATTGGTTCCCAAACGCGGTCCTCAAGGTACCCCAACAGTCCAAGTTTTAAGTATATCCCTGTTTGTGCACAGATGGTACAATACCAAACTGACTGAGGTACTAATTAAGTAACTTGTGCCTAAGCAAGGATATCTATACAACATGGACTACTGGGATGCCTTGAGGACGGTTTGGGAACCACTAAACTATGCAGTAATTATTTATTAGTCAGCATGTTAAAGATAATTTATTCCCTCAACAGCCTACTTTGTCTTTGTTTTTGGTAAAGCTATCATCCATGTTACACCGCAGTCAGAGTGTGCCAAACTATTATACTGACTCTTCTAATATGGAATGAATATAAACACATGTATTAGCCAGACCATGGGCCGACCACAGTAGCTGAGTACAATAAAGCATACTTGCCTACCCTCCCTCATTCTGCAGGAGACTCCCTGAAATAGCAGCAATCTCCCTGTCTCCCTGAATAGTTCAGCAATCTCCCTGATTGCACCTTAACCCCATTATGCAGCTGTTACATTCCTGGGAGAAATAAATAAGTCATTCAAATGGGAATATCAGTGCCATTTCCCTGCATTGGTTATAAGGCACAATGATCCCCATACCTCCCAACTGTCCCGATTTTCACGGTGGGGGGGGCAGTTGGGAGGCTCCAGTGGCACACGCAGGGGGGGTTCCCGAGTACCTGGAAACCCCCCCCGATGAGCCAACATTTTTATTTTTGAGACAGAGACAGCAGTGTCTCTGTCTCAGTAAAAGCCGCCATCGCGTACGCGACAGCGGAGCTGCTCTAGCAGAGAGCTGTGTAGCTCTCTGCATAGAGAGTGTCATGGGGAGGGGGAGCTGCTGGCTGCACATGGTCAGCCATAGCAGGTCCCTACGAAGTCC
The DNA here is from genome assembly GCF_028390025.1 of Pseudophryne corroboree. Lineage (NCBI taxonomy): Eukaryota > Metazoa > Chordata > Amphibia > Anura > Myobatrachidae > Pseudophryne > Pseudophryne corroboree. The sequence goes on from NC_086444.1 coordinate 431,344,584, forward strand.
ACACAGTGCCGCCTGTCAGAGTCACCGTCAGCGGTGGGCGGAGGCAGTCACTGTCAATGGCGGAGATGCAGGAGTCAGGACCTCGGCAATGATGGAAGCAGCGGACGGAGGCAGTCACCATCAGCGACGGAGCTGCAGGACCTCGGCAATGGTGGAAGTGGCAGGAAGGCAGATGTGAGCATGTATATTTATTTTGTACTTTTTGTGAATACAGCTATACTATATATGTACATGGGGTGTAGTATGTGTTGCCGGCGGTCGGGCTCCCGGCGACCAGCATACCGGCGCCGGAATCCCGACCGCCGGCATACTGACAGCTGGGTGAGCGCAAATGAGCCCCTTGCGGGCTCGCTTCGCTTGCCACGCTGCGGGCACGGTGGCGCGCGTACACTATCTATTCTCCCTCCAGGGGGGTCGTGGAACCCCAAGAGGGAGAAAAGTTGTCGGTATGCCGGCGGTCGGGATTCCGGCGCCTGTACGGTGGTCGTCGGGAGCCCGGCCGCCGGCAACCTGAAGACCACCCATGTACATGTATAAACCTGCGGTTTAGAGTATCAATAACTTGAAAAGTCCTGGTCTAACCCTCCCCTTACCCTACCTAACCCTCCCTTTTAGGTGCCTAACCTCCCCCCTCCCCCACAGCCTAACCCTAATTCCCCCTTCCCCCGGGTGACACATAAACCTATCTCACCCTCCCCGCACACCCTAAATATTCTCCCCCTGGAGCCTAACACCCCCCCTTCATGGTGGTGCCTAACCCTAACTCCCCCTCCCCAAACCCTAAACCAAACCACCCCCCGCACCCTAACTCTAAGTCCCCTGGGGGTCGACTAAACCTAACCCCCCCCCCTCCATCCCTGTGTAATACTTACCCACTCCACTGTTTCAACGGTCGGGATACGGCGTCGTGCCCTGGCCCCTTTTGGGATTCCGGTGCGGCATTCCGTTGTGTGTTGGGATTCTGGCACATCCCATATTTTATATATATAATTATATATATATATATATATATACAGGTTGAGTATCCCATATCCAAATATTCCGAAATACGGAATATTCCGAAATACGGACTTTTTTGAGTGAGCGTGAGATAGTGAAACCTTTGTTTTTTGATGGTTCAATGTACACAAACTTTGTTTAATACACAAAGTTATTAAAAATATTGTATTAAATGACCTTCAGGCTGTGTGTATAAGGTGTATATGAAACATAAATGAATTGTGTGAATGTAGACACACTATGTTTAATGCACAAAGTTATAAAAAATATTGGCTAAAATTGACTTCAGGCTGTGTGTATAAGGTGTATATGTAACATAAATGCATTCTGTGATTAGACTAATATATCCTTCCAGTATTTGCCGGCACTCAAATCCTTCAATCAGCATGCTCCGGTGCCAGTTAAAGCAGAGTAATATCAATCCAATTGAAAACGGCACTCGGAGATCACAAACCATGTGGAAAAATTTAATTAAATTTTTCCACATGGTTTGTGATCTCCGAGTGCCGTTTTCAATTGGATTGATATATATATATATATATATATATATATATATATATATATATGTGTATTGTATGTGTGTGTATATATATATATATATATATATATCACATACTGTATCTGGAAACCCCCCTTTACAAATCCTGCGTTTGCCCCTGGGCTCCTGTCATCGCTGCCCTGCTTAGCAGAGCAGCGGTGAATAGACGCTATGCGCACAGCGTCTATTTAAGCGGCTCACAGAGCGCTGGGCATGCCCCCTCAGTGACTAAAACGGGGCGTGGCTCGCGACCGTGGGTCCTCCTGTGAAGCCACACACTCTTTTCTTAGGTCACGCCCCTTTTTCGGGAGCGCGCGTGGCTTCGCCGCGCATGTGTCCCTCTTTCTCATAATGAAAAGTTGGGAGGTATGGATCACTATGGCTACATGCATTTTAAATAAAGTTTCTGGTGGCCACTTACAGTATATGGAACCTCTTGTAAAGCACAATACACAAACAAATTCTGCAAAATCTAAAGGCCCGTATTCACGGGCCGATGTTGGGGAGATGTGTGCTGAGCGAACTACTCAGCACACATCTCTCCCACAGCTCAGCATAGCGCGATGTGCGCTGAGCGTGCGGGGGGGAGACGGGGGGGCACTCATTTTACCCAGCAGGTGAAATGAGCGACCTGCTAGATTGGCCTGCATGGGGCTGCGCATCGCTATCGCTGTTGGGGGTACACACGGAGCGATCATGCTTAAAATCTAAGCAATCTAGTCAGATTGCTTAGATTATCGCTCTCTGAATACCCCCCTTAAGTGTCTTTTCTTCAACAAGTAGATCTTACTAACTTTGGGGCTCATTTACATTTGGATGTAAGTAATATTTATGACAGGCCTCTCAGATGTAGCAGTACACGTCCGCACTGATAGGTGTTACTTTCACATCTCCCAGAAATGCTTTTCTCAAAAATAGGCAAGTATGCTTTAAGTCGGGTTCTGTTGTGTAACCTGGGCAGTGTCAAGGTCCACAGAAGCATGACCGGAAAAACAACTGTCAGTGGAGTGCTACACGCTGGAAGTCCAGCTGCACTGACCACTGAGTGAGTTTAACAATTTCACTCATACTGTATAGTCATTTCGGACTAGTTGGTATTGGGTTACTGGCAGTGGGAGACCTGCGGTCACCATACTGATGCCGGGATCCCGTCTGTCAGATGGCCAGCAGGGGGGATGTGGGGGAGCGCAACAAAGCCCCTTGCGGGCTCACCACAGGTTCTATTCCCACTCTATGGGAATAGTCCCTGTTGGTCCGCATGCCAACCGGCGGTCTAGTCAGTGTTCGGGATGCCGGCGCCGGTATTGTGACTGCCGTTCACATAACCGCATCCCTTTTGGACTTGTGGAGCATCTGGTTTTTCATTTATTGTTCCTCTCCCTGATGTCAGATCGAGATCATACATACCGCAGTCCTTTTCTAGGTCACTAAGCTATACAATAGTGAAAATGCAATATAAATTCATACAGTAGATTTTGTGTGATGCCAGAACGTACAGACAAACTGCCTAATTTTAACTTTTTTTCTCGATGGTCCATAAACACTCCCTAGAAGTATAATTCTCAAAAAACAAATGTCTATATACAGAGACAACTCTTACAGTTTTATTATATGTATAGATTTTTATTGTAGGGTTTCCCTATTTATCTTTGGCTATGTAAGGTTTTGTTATGTTGTATATTACTGTTATAGTGTTTCAGTGATAACCTCATTTAAGGACAAAATTATTAAAAAATCAGAGTAAATCTGTGAAAAGCACAAACATAATCTGATTGGTTTGATTCTGCATGTGCCACACAAGTATTTTTCAACCACTCTGCTGTGGTACAATAGTGTGCCCTGAGCTGTCTCCAGGTATGCCGTCATAGAAGCAGAGCCAGGCCCATCAGTGTTTTGCCGCTACTGAGGCCTTGGAATGATTAATACTGGTGGGTTTAGTGGTTGCAGAGCCAGTTCTAATTTTGGGCCTGGGCAGTGTTGGGCTCTTCTGGCTTTCTCAGATGTGGCTCAGGCTCAGGGCCAGCACCAGAAATCTTGAGGCCCAGTACACTGATATCTCTGCGGCCCCCTCAACCCCCCTTAACTTGGCAGAGGGGAGCTTTAAAAAAAATGTATATTTCGCTCTCTCTCTCTCTTGTCCTTAGGTTCATTTATATGGTAGGGGACAGGATTTGCTTCTGTTTGTGCACATATGTTATGATTGCCAGCCACCAGCACTGGTTTTGCCTATAACACTAACTATACATATTTTTAATTGGTCCTGGACCACCAATCCAAGGCACCCCTGCAAGTGTCCTGAGGTACCCCAGGTTGCGACAGCACACAGTTTGAGAACCACTGGTCTAGTGTGTACCCAGCATAATTATTGCAGCTGGTCTGTGGGTTACAGCTCCGAGCTCCACTTCTGGAAAAAATGCAACAATGTAATTTGAGTGACAAGCTGCAGAGATTAACCCTTTCTGTGACTGCTGCACATGGGATCACACAACCTATTCATAGGGCTGAATTAACTTAGGAGAGAAGTTCTTGCCCCGCAAAGAAGTACAATTGGATTTGCAGATATTTTCTTGCAATACACTATATACATAGAAACATCAATTTTTTTTTACTGCAGGCATTAGTTTTAGTTTAGGGGTATGGGTTAGGGTCAGGGCCAGCAACAGAAATCTTGGGGTCCAGTAGACTGATATCCCCCTTAACTTGGCAGAGAGGAGCTTTAAAAAAAATGGAGCCTTTGACTCAGACTGTCAGTGAGCCTGGCAGGTGGTTTTCATACTGGGCTACCCGGCTCTTCGGTGGTGGTGGCAGGGACATACAGAAAATCCTGCGCACAGCGACATGCATAATGGTGGCAATACAGTATGGACCACAGGGACTGGACAAAGGGATGGGGTAAAAGGAGTGGGGAGGGTTTAAGTGGCCTGTTAATTGTTTTCCTGCTTAAATTGAACAGTTGGAGCATATGCTTTAAAAAGCAATATTGGCACTGTGGCCCCATTATTTCTGTCCTTGATACTTGGGACCCCCTGAACCTTGGGGCCCACACAAGTGTCCCCTTTGTCCCGTCCTGTTGCCGGGCCTACTCAGGCGTTACCTATGGAGAAGCTGCGACATGACATCATAGGACACGCAACTGCACCATGCATCACCATTATATTTGAGTGTGCCTTGGCAATATTTAAATCTTGTTCAGTGTACTGCGAGTTGTAAAAGGTTGAAAATCTCTGTGCTACAGTGTCATCACCATGTTGTTATAAAAACGCCCCAAAAATGCCGAAAGACGTGCATTGGTGGAGGGGCTGCTGGAGGGGCCCGGCATGGGCCCCAATTTGCTAACCCTCCCCAGTATGCCTGTGCTGTGGAAGGGGCACCATCTTCCCGGTGATCTCTTTGGGAAGATATTGCCGCACATAGAAAGCAAAGACTCTGGCATGCGCTGCACTCTCCTGCCCTTGCTGCAAGCAAGGTGGTCGGGCCGCAAAAGGACCCCTGCCCGATCCCTGCCTATGGGCCGCAAATGTATGCAGTAGGGGCAGCATACGGCCCGCGTGCCGCGAGTTTGACACTCCTGCCCTACAGCATCAGAATTTGTTTCACGGCACCCCTAGGCCAAAGTTTCTTATTGAGAAATTGAAAAAAAATATATAAAATTAAGTAAATATGTCATCCTTATGTTCAGTTATGTGGTGAGGGACTGGTTTCGCCAATTAAGTATAAATAATTTGAATTGGTCCTGGACCACCAAACTACGGCACCACTGCAAGGCCCCCTGACACCCCCCCCCCCCCCTCCTTTCCCTTTCCCGAGGCACCCCAGGGTGTCACGGCTCTCAGTTTGGAAACTACTGCCATAAAATAGTGATGAGCGGGTTCGGTTGGTCGGAATCCGAACCCCCCCCCCCCGAACTTCACCCATTTTACATGGTTCCGAGGCAGATTCGAATCTTCCCGCCTTGCTCGGTTAACCCGAGCGCGCCCGAACGTCATCATCCCGCTGTTGGATTCTCGCGAGATTCGGATTCTATATAAGGAGCCGTGGGTCGCCGCCATTTTTCACTCGTGCATTGGAAATGATAGTGAGAGGACGTGGCTGGCGTCCTCTCAGTTTTATTCAGGTGGCTGCAAATATCTGTGCTCAATGCTTTATTGTGGGGACTGGGGACCAGCAGTATTATATAGGAGGAGTACAGTGCAGAGTTTTGCTGACCAGTGACCACCAGTATTATACGTTCTCTGCCTGAAAAATGCTCCATATCTGTGCTCAGTGTGCTGCATATATCTGTGCTCACACTGCTTTATTGTGGGGACTGGGGACCAGCAGTATTATATAGGAGGAGTACAGTGCAGAGTTTTGCTGACCAGTGACCACCAGTATTATACGTTCTCTGCCTGAAAAACGCTCCATTTCTGTGCTCAGTGTGCTGCATATATCTGTGCTCACACTGCTTTATTGTGGGGACTGGGGACCAGCAGTATTATATAGGAGGAGTACAGTGCAGAGTTTTGCTGACCAGTGACCAGTGACCACCAGTATTATACGTTCTCTGCCTGAAAAACGCTCCATATCTGTGCTGCATTGTAGTATATAGTAGGAGTACAGTGCATAATTTTGCTGACCACCCGTATATAATATATAGCAGTACGGTACAGTAGGCCACTGCTCTACCTACCTCTGTGTCGTCAAGTATACTATCCATCCATACCTGTGGTGCATTTCAGTTTTGCACAGTTTGCTGACCACCAGTATATAATATATAGCAGTATGGTACAGTAGGCCACTGCTCTACCTACCTCTGTGTCGTCAAGTATACTATCCATTAATACCTGTGATGCATTTCAGTTTTGCACAGTTTGCTGACCACCAGTATATAATATATAGCAGTACGGTACAGAAGGCCACTGCTCTACCTACCTCTGTGTCGTCAAGTATACTATCCATCCATACCTGTGGTGCATTTCAGTTGTGCGCAGTATATATAGTAGTAGGCCATTGCTATTGATACTGGCATATAATTCCACACATTAAAAAATGGAGAACAAAAATGTGGAGGGTGAAATAGGGAAAGATCAAGATCCACTTCCACCTCGTGCTGAAGCTGCTGCCACTAGTCATGGCTGAGACGATGAAATGCCATCAACGTCATCTGCCAAGGCCGATGCCCAATGTCATAGTAGAGAGCATGTAAAATCCAAAAAACAAAAGTTCAGTAAAATGACCCAAAAAGCAAAATTAAAAGCGTCTGAGGAGAAGCGTAAACTTGCCAATATGCCATTTACGATACGGAGTGGCAAGGAACGGCTGAGGCCCTGGCCTATGTTCATGGCTAGTGGTTCAGCTTTACATGAGGATGGAAGCACTCATCCTCTCGCTAGAAAACTGCAGTGCCACTCCTAGATGGGCCAGGTGTTTGTGTCGGCCACTTGGGTCGCTTAGCTTAGTCACACAGCTACCTCATTGCGCCTCTTTTTTTCTTTGCATCATGTGCTGTTTGGGGACTATTTTTTTGAAGTGCCATCCTGTCTGACACTGCAGTGCCTCTCCTAGATTGGCCAGGTGTTTGTGTCGGCCACTTGGGTCGCTTAGCTTAGTCACACAGCTACCTCATTGCGCCTCTTTTTTTTCTTTGCATCATGTGCTGTTTGGGGACTATTTTTTTGAAGTGCCATCCTGTCTGACATTGCAGTGCCACTCCTAGATGGGCCAGGTGTTTGTGTCGGCCACTTGGGTCGCTTAGCTTAGTCACACAGCTACCTCATTGCGCCTCTTTTTTTCTTTGCTTCATGTGCTGTTTGGGGACTATTTTTTTGAAGTGCCATCCTGTCTGACACTGCAGTGCCACTTCTAGATGGGCCAGGTGTTTGTGTCGGCCACTTGGGTCGCTTAGCTTAGTCACACAGCTACCTCATTGCGCCTCTTATTTTCTTTGCTTCATGTGCTGTTTGGGGACTATTTTTTTGAAGTGCCATCCTGTCTGACACTGCAGTGCCACTCCTAGATGGGCCAGGTGTTTGTGTCGGCCACTTGGGTCGCTTAGCTTAGTCACACAGCTACCTCATTGCGCCTCTTTTTTTCTTTGCTTCATGTGCTGTTTGGGGACTATTTTTTTGAAGTGCCATCCTGTCTGACACTGCAGTGCCACTCCTAGATGGGCCAGGTGTTTGTGTCGGCCACTTGGGTCGCTTAGCTTAGTCACACAGCTACCTCATTGCGCCTCTTTTTTTCTTTGCATCATGTGCTGTTTGGGGACTATTTTTTTGAAGTGCCATCCTGTCTGACACTGCAGTGCCACTCCTAGATGGGCCAGGTGTTTGTGTCGGCCACTTGGGTCGCTTAGCTTAGTCACACAGCTACCTCATTGCGCCTCTTTTTTTCTTTGCATCATGTGCTGTTTGGGGACTATTTTTTTGAAGTGCCATCCTGTCTGACACTGCAGTGCCACTCCTAGATGGGCCAGGTGTTTGTGTCGGCCACTTGGGTCGCTTAGCTTAGTCATCCAGCGACCTCTGTGCAAATTTTAGGACTAAAACTAATATTTTGAGGTGTGAGGTGTTCAGAATAGACTGGAAATGAGTGGAAATTATGGTTATTGAGGTTAATAATACTATGGGATCAAAATGACCCCCAAATTCTATGATTTAAGCTGTTTTTGAGGGTTTTTTGTAAAAAAAACACCCGAATCCAAAACACACCCGAATCCGACAAAAAAATTTCAGGGAGGTTTTGCCAAAACGAGTCCGAATCCAAAACACGGCCGCGGAACCGAATCCAAAACCAAAACACAAAACCCGAAAAATGTCCGGTGCACATTACTACCATAAAATAAACTTTTTTTTTAACTACATGTAATACACCTTATATCTCAGTTCCTATAAGGTTTAAAATCCTTGTATACAGTAAACTACACATATTTGAAAATCCTACACCAGGCACAAGTAGTCATTCAGGTGCATTGGGTATGGTTGACCGGCAGCCGGGATCCTGGTGCTCAGCATACTGATGTTGGGATCCCGGCCGCCAGAATGCCGGCAGAGGGGCGAGCAAAATGAAGCAGGCTAGCAGCATTCACCACGCTGCGGGCTCGGTGGCTTGCTGCGCTCACAACAGGTTCTATTCCCACTCTATGGGTGTCATGGACACCCATGAGTGGGAATAGTCCTCGGCCCCCTGCCGGCATTCTGGTGGACAGGATCCCAGCGGCAGTATGCTGACCGACAGGATGGTGACTACATGCCATTTAGATGACTATGTGGGAGTTTTATCATTATTATCATATTTGTATGTAAAAAGTGTTGAAAGGGGAGAGCGCTACTGTGCAGATTCCATACTGTTCCTTCAGGGAGGCTTCACTCCCTGTACCAAGATGGCTGCTGACCCAAAATACTGCACATAAGTGCGGCGCAATCTTGTCAATGTCTTAGAGCATCACAGTGGGAGACAGCAGTTTTTCACTTAACTCCTCAGAGACCTGAGATTATCAGAGATCCACAACACTTCCAGTGTTCCTGCACTGCTATCTGTTGCATACATTCATCAGCTGGGGAGCCGAATGACACCCCTCTCGTCTCAACCTCCACTCAGTGAGAACCAGTGTGTAACAGTGATTATGTGGGATTCATATAAATATTTTATGCAAGTCACAATATGAGCTTACCATCTTCGGAGTGTTGGAGAATTATTATACATTTGTATTTTTTATTTTTTGGTCAGGTATTTTTTTTTGTAAATTACTTCAAAATGTAACTGCACCCTCTTTTGTTATTTTCCCCTCAGGTCACTTTAAAATTGTTATAAAGGAGAAAATTATCTAAAAGCAATTATAGAGTAAGACCATTTTCCTTACTGTGTAAGCTGCAGAACTAGGTGTCCTGTTAGATGCTTCTCATTTTACCCTTGTATGTCGATCTTCCATGTTTTGTTATCGCACAGTGGGGGTCATTCCGAGTTGATCGCTAGCTGAAAATGTTTGCTGTGCAACGATGATGCAAAAAAATTGCACTTCTGCGGCGCAATGTGCATGCGCAACGTACTTTCATAATGGCCGATGTAGTTTCACACAAGGTCTAGCGAAGCTTTTCAGTTGCACTGCTGGCCGCAAAGTGATTGACAGGAAGGGGGCGTTTCTGGGTGTCAACTGACCGTTTTCAGGGAGTGTTCGGAAAAACGCAGGTATGCTAGGAAAAATTCAGGCGTGGCTGGGCGAACGCAGGGCGTGTTCGTGCTGTCAAAACAGGAACTGAACAGTCTGATGTGATCGCAAGCGCTGAGTAGGTCTGAAGCTACTCTGAAACGGCACAAAATTATTTTGTAGCCGCTGTGCGATCCTTTCGTTCGAGCTTCTGCTAAGCTAAAATACACCCCCAGTGGGAGGCGGCATAGCGTTTGCACAGCTGCTAAAAACAGCTAGCGAGCGATCAACTCGGAATGACCCCCAGTGTAACCTATGTAGTACACCCAACATGGCTGCCTCGCCTGGTACTCTCTTGTGTAGAATAAACAATGCATGGTTCAGAACTCTCCTAATATATTTGTCTCCCCAAATATGTGTAATTTCTTCACCTTTTGATCGAATTTATTAATAAAGACAACTTCAAGCAAAATATGTTTAAAAAATAAATGTCTTCTTTTATTTAAAGCAAAACTTAGTCTGCTTTTGTTCTTCTTCTTCTTCTTCTTCTTCTTCTACTTCTGTGTCTTCTACTTCTTGTGGTGATTATTATTATTATTATTATTATTATTATTATTATTATTTTCTCTAACGTCCTAGTGGATGCTGGGGACTCCGTCAGGACCATGGGGAATAGCGGCTCCGCAGGAGACAGGGCACAAAAGCAAGCTTTTAGGATCACATGGTGTGTACTGGCTCCTCCCCCTATGACCCTCCTCCAAGCCTCAGTTAGGTTTTTGTGCCCGTCCGAGAAGGGTGCAATCTAGGTGGCTCTCTTAAAGAGTTGCTTAGAAAAAGTTTTTAGGTTCTTTATTTTCAGTGAGTCCTGCTGGCAACAGGCTCACTGCATCGAGGGACTTAGGGGAGAGAATTTCAACTCACCTGCGTGCAGGATGGATTGGATTCTTAGGCTACTGGACACCATTAGCTTCAGAGGGAGTCGGAACACAGGTCTCGCCCTGGGGTTCGTCCCGGAGCCGCGCCGCCGACCCCCTTGCAGATGCTGAAGATTGAAGAGGTCCGGAACCAGGCGGCAGAAGACTTTTCAGTCTTCCTCAGGTAGCGCACAGCACTGCAGCTGTGCGCCATTGTCTGTCAGCACACTTCCCACAGCGATCACGGAGGGTGCAGGGCGCGGGGGGGGGCGCCCTGGCAGCAATGTAGAATACCTGTATGGCGAAAAATACATCACATATAGCCCTTGAGGCTATATGGATGTATTTAACCCCTGCCAGACTTCACAATCTCCGGAGAAGAAGCCCGCCGAAAAGGGGGCGGGGCCTATTCTCCTCAGCACACAGCGCCAATTTCCCTCACAGAAAGGCTGAGGGGAAGGCTCCCAGGCTCTTCCCTGCACTGCACTACAGAAACAGGGTTAAAACAGAGAGGGGGGGCACTGATTTGGCGATATACATATATATTAAATGCTATATGGGAGGAACACTTATATAAGGGTTGTCCCTGTATAATTATAGCATTTTGGTGTGTGCTGGCAAACTCTCCCTCTGTCTCCCCAAAGGGCTAGTGGGTCCTGTCCTCTATCAGAGCATTCCCTATGTGTGTGCTGTATGTCGGTACGTGTGTGTCGACATGTATGAGGAAAATGTTGGTGAGGAGGCGGAGCAAATTGCCTGTAACGGTGATATCACTCTCTAGGGAGTCGACACCGGAATGGATGGCTTACTTATGGAATTACGTGATAATGTCAACACGCTGCAAGTGGGTTGACGACATGAGACGGCCGGCGAACAAATTAGTACCGGTCCAGGCGTCTCAGACACCGTCAGGGGCTTGTAAAAACGCCCATTTACCTCAGTCGGTCGACATAGACCCAGACACGGACACTGATTTCTGTGTCGACGGTGAAGAAACAAACGTATTTTCCTTTAGGGCCACACGTTAAGGGCAATGAAGGAGGTGTTACATATTTCTGATACTCCAAGTACCACAAAGAAGGGTATTATGTGTGAGGTGAAAAAACTACCTGTAGTTTTTCCTGAATCAGATAAATTAAATGAAGTGTGTGATGATGCGTGGGTTTCCCCCGATAGAAAATTATTGGCGGTATACCCTTTCCCGCCAGAAGTTAAGGCGCATTGGGAAACACCCCTCAGGGTGGATAAGGCGCTCACATGCTTATCAGAAAAATATCCTAAAAAGTATACACACACATGCTGGTGTTATACTGTGACCAGCGATCGCCTCAGCCTGGATGTGCAGAGCTGAGGTGGCTTGGTCGGATTCCCTGACTAAAAATATTGATACCCTTGACAGGGACAGTATTTTATTGACTATAGAGCATTTAAAGGATGCATTTCTATATATACGAGATGCGCAGAGGGATATTTGCACTCTGGCATCAAGAGTAAATGCGATGTCCATATCTGCAAGAAGATGTTTATGGACACGACAGTGGTCAGGGGATGCAGATTCCAAACGGCACAAAGATGTATTGCCGTATAAAAGGGGAGGAGTTATTTGGGGTCGGTCCATGGGACCTGGTGGCCACGGCAACTGCTGGAAGATCCACCGTTTTTTACCCTAAGTCACATCTCTGCAGAAAAAGACACCGTCTTTTCAGCCTCAGTCTTTTCGTCCCTATAAGATATCTGCCCAGGGATAGAGGAAAGGGAAGAAGACTGCAGCAGGCAGCCCATTCCCAGTAACAGAAGCCCTCCACCGCTTCTACTAAGTTCTCAGCATGACGCTGGGACCGTACAGGACCCCTGGATCCTACAAGTAGTATCAAAGGGGCACAGATTGGAATGTCGAGGCGTTTCCCCCCTCGCAGGTTCCTGTAGTCTGCTGTACCAATGTCCCCCTCCGACAGGGAGGCAGTATTGAAAACAATTCACAAGCTGTATTCCCAGCAGGTGATAATAAAATTACCCCTCCTACAACAAGGAAAGGGGTATTGTTCCACACTATAGGGTGGTACTGAAGCCAGAAGGCTAGGTGAGACCGATTCTAAATCTGAAAAATTTGAACACTTACAAGGGTTCAAATCCAGATGGAGTCACTCAGAGCAGTGATAGCGAACTGGGAACAAGGGGACTATATGGTGTCCCGGGACATCAGGGATGCTTACCTCCATGTCCCAAAATTTGCTTTTCTCACCAAGGGTACCTCAGGTTCGTGGTACAGAACTGTCACTATCAGTTTCAGACGATGCCGTTGGAGTGTCCAAGGCACCCCGGGTCTTTACCAAGGTAATGACCGAAATGAGGATTCGTCTTCAAAGAAAATGGACGACCTCCTGATAAGAACAAGGTCCAGAGAACAGTTGGAGGTCGGAGTAGCACTATCTCAAGTAGTTCTACGACAGCACGGGTGGATTCTAAATATTCCAAAACTGCAGTTGTTCCGACGACACGTCTGCTGGTCCTAGGGATGATTCTGGACACAGTCCAGGAAAAGGGTGTTTCTCCCAGAGGAGAAAGCCAGGGAGTTATCCGAGCTAATCGGGATCCTCCTAAAACCAGGAAAAGTGTCAGTGCATCATTGCACAAGAGTCCTGGTAAAAAATGGTGGCTTATTACGAAGCGCTTCCATTCGGCAGATTTCACGCAAGAACTCTTCAGTGGGATCTGCTGGACAAATGGTCCGGATCGCATCTTCAGATGCATCAGCGGATAACCCTATATCCAAGGACAAGGGTGTCTCTCCTGTGGTGATTACAGAGTGCTCATCTTCTAGAGGGCCGCAGATTCGGCATTCAGGATTGGATGCTGGTAACCACGGAGGCCAGCCTGAGAGGCTGGGGAGCAGTCACACAGGGAAAAAATTTCCAGGGAGTGTGATCAAGTCTGGAGAATTCTCTCCACATAAATATACTGGAGCTAAGAGCAAATTTGTAATGCTATAAGCTTAGCAAGGCCTCTGCTTCAAGGTCAGCCGGTATTGATCCAGTGGGATAACATCACGGCAGTCGCCCACGTAAACAGATAGGGCGGCATAAGAAGCAGGAGGGCAGTGGTCAAAACTGCAAGGATTTTTCGCTAGACGGAAAATCATGTGATAGCACTGTCAGCAGTGTTCATTCCGGGAGTGGACGACTGGGAAGCAGACTTCCTCAGCAGGCACGACCTCCACCCGGGAGAGTGGGAACTTCATCGGGAAGTTTTCCGCATGATTGTGAACCGTTGGGAAAGACCAAAGGTGGAAATGATGGCGTCCCGCCCGAACAAAAAACGGGACAGGTATTGCGCCAGGTCACGAGACCTTCAGGCGATAGCTGTGGACGTCCTGGTAACACCGTGGGTGTAACAGTCGGTGTATGTGTTCCCTCTTCTGCTTCTCATAACCAAGGTATTGAGAATTATAAGACGTAGAGGAGTAAGAACTATACTCGTGGCTCCGGATTGGCCAAGAGGGACTTGGTACCCGGAACTTCAAGAGATGCTCACAGAGGACTAATGGCCTCGGGAGCTAAGATGGGATTTGCTTTCAGCAAGAACCATGTCTGTTCCAAGAGGAACCGTGGCATCTGCCTCTAAGAAAGGACCTGCTCCAGCAGGGACCTTGTCTGTTCCAAGACTTACCGCGACTGCGTTTGACGGCATGGCGGTTGAACGCCGGATCCTAAGGGAAAAGGCATTCCGGAAGAGGTCATACCTACCCTGGTCAAAGCCAGGAAGGAGGTGACCGCACAACGTTATCACCACATGTGGTGAAAATATGTTGCGTGGGTGAGGCCAGGAAGGCCCCACGAAAAAAAAAAAAAAAATTTCAACTAGGTCGATTTCTGCACTTCCTGAAAACAGGAGTGTCTATGAGCCTCAAATTGGGGTCCATTAAGGTTCAAGTTTCGGCCCTGTAGATTTTCTTCCAGAAAAAATTGGCTTCAATTCCTGAAGTCCAGACGTTTGTCAAGGGAGTATTGCATATACAGCCCCTTGTGTGCCTCCAGTGGCACCGTGGGATCTCAACGTAGTGTTGGGATTCCTCAAATCATATTGGTTTGAACCGATCAAATCTGTGGATTTGAAATATCTCACATGGAAAGGGACCATGTTGTGGCCCTGGCCTCGGCCAGGCGATTGTCAGAATTGGGGGCTTTGTCTTAAAAAAAAAAAAGCTCATATTTGTTTTTCCATTCGGACAGGGCAGAACTGCGGACTCGTCCCCAGTTTCTTCCTAAGGTGGTGTCAGCGTTTCGCCTGAAACAACATATTGTGGTGCCTGCGGCTACTAGGGACTTGGAGGACTCCAAGTTGCTAGACGTTGTCGGGGCCCTAAAAATATATATATATATATATATATATATATATATTTCCAGGACGGCTGGAGTCAGAAAGTCTGACTTGCTGTTTATATTGTATGCACCCCAAAAGATGGGTGCTCCTGCTTCTAAGCAGACTATTGCTCGTTGGATTTGTAGTACAATTCAGCTTGCACAGTCTGTGGCAGGCCTGCCACAGCCAAAATCTGTCAATGCCCATTCCACAAGGAAGGTGGGCTCATCTTGGGCGGATGCCCGAGGGGGTCTCGGCTTTAAAATTTTGCCGAGCAGCTACGTGGTCAGGGGGGAACACGTTTGTAAAATTCTACAAATTTGATACCCTGGCTGAGGAGGACCTGGAGTTCTCTCATTCGGTGCTGCAGAGTCACCCGCACTCTCCCGCCCGTTTGGGAGCTTTGGTATAATCCCCATGGTCCTGACGGAGTCCCCAGCATCCACTAGGACGTTAGAGAAAATAAGATTTTACTTACCGATAAATCTATTTCTCGTAGTCCGTAGTGGATGCTGGGCGCCCATCCCAAGTGCGGATTGTCTGCATTACTTGTACATAGTTATTGTTACAAAAATCGGGTTATTATTGTTGTGAGCCATCTTTTTTAGAGGCTACTTCATTGTTATCATACTGTTAACTGGGTTCAGATCACAAGTTGTACGGTGTGATTGGTGTGGCTGGTTTGGGTCTTACCCGGGATTCAAGATCCTTCCTTATTGTGTACGCTCGTCCGGGCACAGTACCTAACTGAGGCTTGGAGGAGGGTCATAGGGGGAGGAGCCAGTACACACCATGTGATCCTAAAAGCTTGCTTTTGTGCCCTGTCTCCTGCGGAGCCGCTATTCCCCATGGTCCTGACGGAGTCCCCAGCATCCACTATGGACTACGAGAAATAGATTTATCGGTAAGTAAAATCTTATTATTATTATTATTATTTTCTCTTACGTCTTAGAGGATGCTGGGGTTCCATTTAGTACCATGGGGTATAGACGGGTCCTTTGGGAGCCACTGGCACTTTAAGAGTTTAACAGTGTGGGCTGGCTCCTCCCTCTATGCCCCTCCTACCAGACTCAGTTTAGAAAATATGCCCGGAGGAACCGGTCACAGCTAGTGGAGCTCCTAGGAGTATTCTTAGTTTTATTGTTTTCTAGAGTTTGTTATTTTACAGACAGGCTGCCGGCAACAGCCTCCCCGCTTCGTGGGACTTAGGGGGGGAGTAGGATCCAACCCTTGAGGTTAATGGCCCTATCTCTACTGACAGGACACTGAGCTCCTGAGGGTGATGATCGTTAGCCGGCCAAGGCGACTGCTCACTCCCGCAGCATGCCGCCACCCCCTAACAGAGCCAGAAGAAAAAAGAGTGGTGAATCTGACACCGAAGTCCCAGTAAGCAGGTCCCCAGCAGGAATGGCGGCACAAGGGTGGGAGCACAGCTCTCACAGTCTGCGCTCCGGAAGGCTCAGCGGCACACTGTGTTTGGTGCTGTAAGGGGCGTCCCTGGGCCAGCGCGATACCCTACACTGGTCAAACATAGCTTTCAAGTCTAACCCACTGTTTGCTGCAAAAATTACCTGAGGCCAGTATAATCTTTAAGTGCAGGAAGACGTGCCATTATAGAGGGCGGAGCTTCTCCTCAGAGCGGATCCAGCACTAACCAGCGCCATTTTCTCCCTGTAGACACACGCTGACAGGGAACGCTGTCCTCCACATAACTACACTGAGGTAAAAGGTGTTATAAAAGGGGCGAGTGATATTATGTACTAGCTACCCTGTTAAGGTTACGCTAGTTAGCGGGGTGCAGACTAGAATTTCTAGTATTCCCGCCTCACAGATTATTCGAATCAGGCTTACTAGCTTCTCAGGCAGAAAGTGCACTACTGCTGGAAGCTATCATATCATTTGTCGAACTAATGTCATTATTCCAGTTCCACCTCATTTATGTAACAGTGGTTACTATTCAAACCTGGGGTCATTGTTTCCCTACTGGTGGGTGTTCAATTCAGGATGGAGTCTGGGAGTGGTGACCTCTGCTCGAGATGTTGAGGAATTCCTGGTATCCTGAGATAGGGGTGTGTACTTCACATTCCAATCGGGCCGCCTCTCTATGCCTATCTAGGGTTGCACTACAACTATGTCACTTCCAGTTCCAAACACTGAGCAAGGCTTCTACGCAACATTGGGGCAGCCTTTATACTCCCGCTCCACAAACCAGGAGTGGACATAATTCCATATCTGGGTGACCATGACATCCTCCAGGGAGATGTTGTTACGGAGTGTTGCTCTCTCAAATCAACTGTCCCGGGATCTCGGGTGGATCCTGAAGCTTCCAATTTCGCATTTGAAGCCGATAAAGAGGCGTTCCTTCCTGGGGATGATTCTCAACACGGAAGTGCAGAGGGAGTTTCTACCGGTGAAGAAAACGTTGGTGATCCAATCAATGGTCTGGGATGTCCTAATGCCATCAGTTCATCAGTGCATTCGCCTTCTGGGGAAGATGGTTGTCTACTAAGAGGCTCAATAGTACGGAAGATGCCTTGCACGGTCTTTCCCACTGGATCTCCTGGTCTTATGGTCAGGATCTCATTTCACATGCACCAGCGGATACACCTGTTGCCGAAAGCCAGAATTTCACTCCTTTGGTGGCTGCAAACTTCTCATCTACTCGAGGGCCGCAGGTTCGGGATTCAGAATTGGATTCATCTAAACACAGATGCAAGTCTCAGGTGTTGGGAAGCAGTCGTTCAGGGGAAAAACTTCCAAGGAAAGCGGCCAGTTCAGGTATCTCTCCTTCCAATAAACATTCTGGATCTGAAGGCCGTGTACAATGACCTTCTACAAGCGGCACATCTTCTGCGAGATCAAGCCGTTCAGGTTCAGTCGGACAACGTCACAGCGGTGTCCTACATAAACAGGCAGGATGGAACGAAGAGCAGGGCTGCAATGTCAAAGGTGACAATAATCCTCCTCTGGGCACAGAAGCATGCGCGGGCGCTGTCTGCAGTCTTCATTCCGGGAGTGGACAACTGGGAAGCAGACTTCCTCAGTGGACACAATCTCCATCCAGGAGAATGGGGCCTCCACCCGGAGGTATTCGCAGAGGTAACAAGCCGATGGGGTGTACTTCAGATAGACATGATGGCCTCTCGCCTCAACGAGAAGCTTCAGAGATACTGTTCCAGGTCACGAGACCCACAAGCAGTGGCAGTGGATGCCCTGGTAACTCCATGGGTGTCCCAGTCAGTGTATGTGGTCCCTCCACTTCCACTCATCCCATGGATTCTCAAGCTAATAAAAAGAACAAGAGTTCAGGTGATCCTCATTGCTCCGGACTGGCTGCTTTTCCTGAGATTCAGACTTTCTTGATAGGGATTCTGCACATCCAGCCACCCTTTGTGCCTCCTATGGCACCTTGGGATCTTAATGTGGTGCTGCAGTTCCTGCAGTTGGATTGGTTCGAGCCTTTACAGGAGGAGGACGTCAAGTTTCTAACTTGGAAGGTGGTCACACTGTTAACATTGGCATCTGCTAGACGGGTGTAGAAATTGGGGGCAGTGTCATGCAAGAGCCCCTACTTGTTTTTCCATGAAGATGGAACTGAGCTCAAAACGCATCAGCAATTTCTTCCAAGGGTTGTGTCGATTTTTCATATCACCAACCTATTGTGGTGCCAGTGGCTACTGAATCCTCAATTACCTCACAGTCCTTGGATGTTGTGAGGGCTTTGAAAGTTTCTGTCAAGAGGAATTCTCGTCACAGGTAGTCGGATGCTTTGTTTGTCCTTTATGGTCCCAACAGGGTGTCCTGCTTCTAAGCAGACATTTGCACGCTGGATCGGGTTTAGAATCCAGCATGCTTATTCTATGGCAGGCCTGCCGTGTCCAAGATCTGTTAGGGTCCACTCTACTCGTACAGTGGGTTGTTCCTGGACAGCTGCCTGGGGTGTCTCTGTACTGGGAGCTTTTGTACATACCCATGGTACTAAATGGAACCCTAGCATCCTCAAGGACGTAAGAGAAAATAGGATTTTAATTACCTACCGGTAAATTATTTTCTCGTAGTCAGTAGAGTATGCTGGGCGCCCGCCCAGTGCTTCGTTTTCCTGCGTTGCTACTTGGTTAAGTATTGGTTCAGCTGCTGCTGTTCCTCTTTCATGCATGGTTAGCATGTTTTTTTTTTCAGGTTAAATGCGGATTGGCATGGTTGCTTCCTGTTTGCTTCCTGTTTCATGCTAGATAACATGTTTTCTTCGTGTTTCATCCTGGTTTGCATAATTTCTTTATGTTGCCTGCTGGTTAGCATGGTTTCTTCATGTTACCTGCTGGTTGACATGGTTTCTTCATGTTTCATGCGGTTTTGCATACTTTCTTCATGGTGCATGCTGGTTAGCATGGTTTCTCCAGGTTGCATGCCAGTCAGCATTGTTTTTTCGATTCGGTGTGAGCTGGTGTGAATCTCACCACTATCTGTATTTCGAAGTATGACCGTCTCCTCGGGCACAGTTTTTAGACTGAGTCTGGTAGGAGGGGCATAGAGGGAGGAGCCAGTCCACACTGTTAAACTCTTAAAGTGCCAGTGGCTCCCAAAGGACCCGTTTATACCCCATGGTACTAAATGGAATCCCAGCATCCTCTACGGACTAGGAGAAAAGGATTTACCGGTAGGTATTTAAAATCCTATTATTACTATTATTATTATTATTATTTTGTAATTATTAATATTATTATTATTAACTCTGCATTCTAAAATAGGGAATTTCAGACTAAGATTGGTCCAGTAATCTTACAAACTTGTCCTATAAGAGGAACAAGATGGTGGAAGCCTCATGACTCATGAAGAGTCATCCTTCAGCACTCAGGAGAGGAATAACCCCCTTGTGGAGGAAATCTCTGGGGACCCATGGCTCAAGGACTGCCCGTCCCTCTAGGCATTAAGAGACTATGCAGAGTTTGCCCAGACCACCCGTCCAGCCACTAACCTTGCCTAACCCAGTCATCCCTTCTGTCGCCTTAAATCTGCTATTTTGACCTATTTATCGAGCCAGAGAAAAACGTACCTAAACGTCAATGGTGAGAGAGTGAAAAAAGAGAGCAAGAGATGAATGGGAGTGAGGGGGGAGGGAGGGGGACAGTCATAACCACCATAGCATTCATTTCTGATGCTAACAGGGATTACAATTGTACACATGTAGCCATTCTCGTCGTAGCTACATCTTACCGCAATTGCACCTTGTTAGGCGCGACCGTATCACGTATGTCTGAACGTCTAAGACATGTGTGTGCCCCATTCGCATGGGAGTGGCAAATGCCGCAGCTCGGCACGGCTAGGCGCGAGCGCGCATAGCTGCTTCGAAGGTGCACGTTTCCCTCAGATGTAGCCACGATCAGCTTGGCTACACCTGTATATAGTATTGTATAAAAACAAAAGTAATGATTAAAGCACAATAGAATTCTTTTACATCTCTTTACATTAATAGAAATGGATCAGCCTGCAATACTGGCACACTGGGATTTAAGCAGACAGAGAGAGAGTAAAGGATTTAATTTGCAACATTATAGGCTCACCAAACAACTCCAAGGAGATGTTATAGGTGCAGCCGCACACAGGGACGGATTGGGAAACAAAAGTGGCCCTGGAAAAGTTTCTAGAAGTGGCCTCATGTGTGCGGCACCAAACCAACTGCAGGTGGAGCCAATACCAAAGTAGGCGGGATTACTTCAACATTGAATATAGGCGGAGTTACACCAACAAAAGGCGGAGCATGTCAAATTAGCTGGACCTAACACATTAAAAGTTTAGAAAGTATTGTGTTGTAGCAGGAGTAGTTAAATTAAAACTGGGGTGACATTTAATCCTCTGCACACTCCTATCTCAGTCCATCTTCTTCATTTATCTCTGCTTCTAAGGGGTCAATTCAGTTCAACACGGATTAAATAGCGCTGGGAGGGAGCTCCTGGTGCTATTCAATTCAGAGCGATGCTATCCCTGACTAGAGGATTTCTTCTTGCACCCTTCTAAGGGTGCGAGCCGAAAATCAACAAAACTAGGTCCGCAGTGCTGCTGTGTGACCTAACGCTGTGCAAGCAGCACCACGGCGAGGCAGTTTAGTCGGAGAATGCCCATTCTCGCGACTAAACACCTTATTTAGTCCAGGAATATGTGTGTATTCTCAGACTTAGCATCACGCTCCATTGATTAGCTCCAGAAGCTCCCTCCAGGTGCTATCCAATCCGCGCTGAATTGAATGAACCTCTTAGTCTATCTCCCCCACTAAGTCCATCTTCTGAATATGTTTGCTCTCTTAGTCCATCTTCTGCGTGCGTCTCCTCCTCCCTCTCAGTCCATCTCCTGCATGTTTCTCCCAGCCTCTCTTTTCTAATTTTCACACCTATATCATTCTCCCTTATGCATGTTTCCTTCTGTCTATTCACTGACCACCTTCTGCCTTTCTCCTTCTGCACAGTTTCTGCCTCTCTCCCCTTTTATCTGCCAAGCTTCGGCCAGTCACTTGAGGCTTCTACGCCAATGGGACAGCCACAATTGGAAGCATGCAGCCACCCTGTTTAAATAGGGGGCACAGCTTACTGCTGTACCACCTGATCCTACCTTTACTGCATTTCCACTAGGTGAACAATTCTGAGCAATTCGCTTCCCCATGCTTTGCCAATTGTTCCACTTTCTGCTGTCTGTTCCCTATCTGTGTGTATGCCTTCATCTACCAATCACCTGTCTGTCTTTCACCTTCTGTTACCTTCTTGTCTCCAGTTTCTTCCCTATTCCCCTCCTCTTTGTGTGTTGTCTGTCCCTACCAGGGCTTAAAGTGGTTCTGGAGAGGTGGTGGAACTCATTTCCCCCGCCACTGACTCCCCTCCCATTAAGCAGAGGCAGGGGCGATGGTAGGGTGTTAGGCACCCCCCCGTAAACTACAAATTTGTGCCCTAAACCCCATACTGTCTAAAGGAACAGTGCGCGCAGAAGGCGCATGTCACAAAAAAGGTGTGCGGCATCACATGGAAAGGGCGTGGCCACACAATAGTACCCCCAATACAAATTATGCAACACAGTAGCACACTCTTAGGGGGATATTCAATTGTTTGAAAAGTCAGTTGGGTGTCTGTTTTTTCTTATCTAATAGACAGACACCCAAACGACTTTTCAAACATTTGAATTTCCCCCTTATTGTCATTGCACTGTACATAGGCCCTCATTCCGAGTTGATCGCTCGCTAGCTAGTTTTAGCAGCCGTGCAAATGCATAGTCGCCCCCCACAGGGGAGTGTATTTTAGCATAGCAGGAGTGCGAACGCTTGTGCAGCAGAGCGCCTGCAAACACATTTTGTGCAAAACAAGACCAGCCCTGTAGTTACTTATTCTGTGCGATGATTGCTGCGACAAGTGACGTGGTATTGACATCAGATACCCGCCCTGCAAACGCCTAACCACGCCTGCATTTTTTCAAACACTCCCAGAAAACGGTCAGTTGACACCCAGAAACTCCCACTTCCTGTCAATCTTCTTGCGACCGCCAGTGCGACTCAAAGCGTTGCTAGATCCTGTGCAAAAGCACATCAACTGTTGTACCCGTATGACGCGCATGCATATTGCGGTGCATGCGCAGATCAGCCCCGTTTTGACATGATCGCTGCGCTGCGAAAATCCGTAGCGATCAACTCAGAATGACCCCCATAGTGCCTCTATTTCATGTTACACCACAGAGTAGTGCCTGACAATGCTAAATTCCTTTGTCGTATAAACAACCCTTTATGAAGCTAAGAACACTGTACGCTGTTTACTTAAGAAGTACCGTAATGGTACGCTGTTGGCGTAACGATCGCTCGGCCGTAGGCGAGACGCTCAAGCGTCACGTTCGCTCGCGGCCCAGCGATCACAGGACACGTTATTGGTTATGTCTAGGGTAATGATTCGCTATGGCGTAGCTTACGCTCGAGACCACGAGGAGGTCACCAGCGATGCAGACGCTCACAACACTATACCTTTATGTTAAAACCTTATACCAATGAAATACACTGAATACCTTAATGTGAGTACAGGGTGTAAGTGCAACCTTGTGTAACCTGACTAACTACAAAGCTGCTTGAGCGTCACCGACGCTCAAGTGAACACTTAACACTATAGAAAATACACAGATACTGGTTTAGGTTCCAAAGCCTATTAACTGTATTATATCTAATATACTTGTAAAAGGGGATAACAGTACAAATGATACACTACAATATAACAAGGACTTCCTAACCACAGAACTAAACAATAAATACAAAAAGACAATACTACACTGACCTAAATGCAATACAGTACAATACTATAATACTATGAGATATATAAGAGAAAAGAGGAGAGAGAGAGATAGAGAGAGAGAGAAATTGGCTCACAGAAAGACAATGATTACGGAGAGAAAACTTACGCACAAAGGGTATGATCGCCTGCGCCTCAATATCCAGCTCCCGGCTATCAGCAGATAACCGTTGATGAGAGAGTGTGTGTTGGATATGGTCGGCCTGCCTATTTATGCCCCACACACAATGCAATCTCATAGTCCCTACAATCCCATTGTTCATTGGCCGAAGGAATTCGGCCCTGCATCATAACAAAAGGTCATAAGTTGATTCATATCAGTGGCCCTGGTTATGCAAAACAATGGGTGATGACTAACACATTCCTGTCTTCTGGAGAGCGATTGTTTGGCGAATACAAAACAGAATCCTGTCTGGGTTTTGTTCTATATTCATGATGTCCACTTTCAGTTGAGACAATGACATCTCAGCCCTCATTCTCCTGTATACAAATCCAGCCCCATTTGTAAACACAGGTGTTGGCCCTCCTTATTGAGTCTCAAAAGCTCAGTGTAATTAAAGGCTATTGTACTCCGTCTGCGGGAAAGATACTGATTTGGAGTACAATTGATCTTCAATTACTATTCCTGTGTTTACCTTATGCATGTGTAGATATGAGGCCCTCTTAACATGCAAACTATTGTTTGGGGGATCTCTGAGGTCAAAGAGACATTTGAGACCCACTGATGCCTGTCTCCAGCTGTTCAGATGCATGACTAAGTAAGAACAAATAATAATAAATAAATGGACATAACTTCTTATGTCCATAACTATTCGCACGAGCGATTAATACGCTCCAAACCAACACCGGAATATTGCTAATTAAATACTCTTCCGATGGGTACCAAACACTGCTGTATGATTCCTGTTAGACCCTTCGTACGATGCAAAGAGGGATTCCTCAGCTCAGGGACATTCTATTTTAATCTATCAAAGGGACCATGATCTATAATCTACATTAATTGTGAAAATATGTAACGAATGGGTCGCACGCTATGACTACATAAACTCTACCGTAAATACGCATACCGCGCCTGCGAGTGCACGCTATTGCGGGTATGCGCCTTCACGGGAGAGCGTACGCACGCGCAGCACGGACCAGTGTGCGGTGCAAATATGGCAGTGTGCATAGAGACATTTTTCTGACTTCGACAGTCCACCCTTTGGCAGTCAATAATAACTGCCACAAAACGTTTAAGGAGAAAAATGTAAGTCAGGGGTTAATTGATTTCCATGGTGGGGTAAGGAAGAAGAGAGGAGTAGGTGTGAAAAGGGTATGACCTAGTGAGAGAGTAGAAGCATGTGTGTATGAGTCCATGTTTGGAGGGTCATGTATCATCGTGCCGTACGTGTGGTAAATCAAGCTTCGAGGTATTGCGAAGTATACATTTGAATTCCTTCTTATCCCGTACTAAGGGTCTGTGGATGGGCTGTCAAACTCTACCGAGCTCATTTCGGCTATGGTTGTAACAAAATGGGGATGCACATTTTAGTTGATGATACATGAATGGGGGAGGTATGTGGTTGCTGATATCTGTGCCTGTATTCCCTATCGTCTATGTGTGTTATTACCTGAGGGTTGTAGAGATGAAGATAAAGAACACTTATGGAGAATGCAATGATATTCTATGTCAGGGAAATGTACATCTGTCGTTGAGGTTGTGTTCGGTATCTGTTGAGAGTCGTCTTCTTTGCGCTGTATTGCTCCTTAGGCATGAGCAAATAGCTTTGTCTGAGCCATCAGATTTACAAAAAATGTTGGGCTAGCGTGAGTTTAAAAGTACTAGGGAAACTGGGGATCCATGGCAAAGTTCATCAAGTGTCCATATCATAGGTTGTCAAAACTTCATCTTTGGTGCTTGTCTGTTGTCTTGTCTGTATACCGTCTCGTCAACTGCCTCGTCCAAGGGGTCTTTGTATCTTGGAGAAAAGCAGAAAAACAGGTGAAAGAAACGGACCGTATAATCGCATTTTTCATCACATTCTGGTTTCTATCATTGGGTCATAAATCAAATTCAGGTTAATTACAGTTTCCTCACTCCTCAAGCTCATCACTTTTGTACTTTGTTTGCACCTCATTAAAGCCTGCCCGCATCTAAATATCAATCCAATTGATATAACGACACCCAAGATACATAGTAGAAACTTTCCAACATCCATTATGACTCCTTGAGCCCATTCTCCTAAACCGGAGAACCAATTTCGCGGGTTCAACCATGACACCCAACCAGTCAGCTCATTACCTACAGCAGCAAGGGTGAGATTGTGTTTTCGACGAAATTCCCACTTTAATTGCAGAATATCGTCCATCTTTTGGTCTATGACCTCTACCGGATCCTCGGTGCTATTTGTGATATACGTGCAACACTTTATGCCGTACTGTGTTGCCAATGTAACACAATATCCGCCTGTTACTGCTGTAAGATAATTAAGAACCATCCTATGCTGAACTAGTTCTGTTTTATAAGCTTGAAGTTCTCTTCCAGTGTATCTAAACGTGTCATCATACATTTCAGTGATATTATCTAACAAATTGGCGAGTGCGGAAATGTACCTATAATTCATCACTCCCCGAGCGGTACGAGTGAAATCTAACGCTACCAGAACCTGAATCCCGGTGGATTCATGGATAAGATCAGAGGCCGGATGCTCTAACCTTTCTGACAGTTGTCTTTTAACTCGGTGCTCGTAATGAGTGTGAGTATAAGGAGCTTGGGCACCACGGTGTATGTCCTTCATTTTGTCATGTGTTACAGTCATCACTTCAGGCAATACTTTTCCAATATAACACAATCCTTCAGAGTTTGGGGCAAGCCACTTGTACGCCTTTCTCCCGCATATGAAATATGCATCATCGGGGAGAACATAAGGGACGGAGAAGGACATGACCATGTTACAAACCTTCCAGGTGAAATCTCCTGACCCTAATTCTTCCATCTGCCTAATGCACGTATCGGTTTGTACGATATGTGCACAGTATCCTGGTGATACCTCTCCAACTCTAGTAATCCTATTTCCTAAGGTATATCGATACCGGAAAGATTTTCCTCTACTGGCTATGTGGCGTACGAGCTCTGTATCTGTAGGCATTCTATCTGCTCTGTGTGAAAAGGTCATGGTAAGGTTGCTCCATGACACTTCCCAATTTCCCGGCTTACGGGGATTGGAGATATTAAAACATAATAGGGACCTATCCACATGGTATTGGTGGAGCTTCAAACTAGGAGGGCTGGAGATATTAAACCTCCTGTCCACCGGTCTCCCACCCTTTAGCTCAAGTACCTCCCCTACCGTTAAAGGAAATGGTACTAGCCCTGATTTACTATGACCCTGAGGTACTTGAGAGCATACCCAACAATCTGTTTTATTTAACACACTACCCACTAAGGAGTGATAGTCACTCAATGGATGCCGGTCCATATGGATATTAAAACTGGATTGGCATTTCTTTGTTACAGAGCCTACAGATACAACTTTCTTTTTGAACTAACATTCCTTCACAGTTGTTTACAAATAACATGGTTGTTAGATCGTGCCCGGTACTCGCCTTTGCTTGGTGATTGGGTTGCTATTGGAAATTTACACCTCCGTCTCAGTCATCAGGACCTTTCTGGATCCTTTCTCGACCTCACTGGTACTCTCACCGAAACAGACTGCTCTGGTCAACATCATGGTTAACGGGAAAAATCCATATCACAGTCTCTTGGGGCAAGTCCATCTTACAGGAGGAGAAAAGAAGAAATTTGTAAATGGGGTATAAGAAAATCAGTTTGAGGGGGAGAGAACTCGTTACGATAATAAGTTCTCTCGTCTTGTTGTTCTTCTTGTTCTGCTGTCCTCTCAAAGGTGCTGTCTCTCAGTCTTCCAAACGAACATTCTGGTGATGCAATATTCCTTCCTAACCGACGATCTTTCTGTAAGGAGCAAAAATCTGGCATTACCATTGGTCCAACTGAGGGGTGACATAGCATCTTTAAACCATGGAAACATGAGTGAGAAGAGAGAGAAAATAAAAAAACAAAAGAGATAGAGAACAATTCATGTGCATATATACATTACATAACTCGACAATAACCATCAATAAGAAAAGAGAAACAAAGCATTTTTAAACATTGTAAGAAAACATTGTTAGCATTAGAAAAACATTGTCAGACTTATTAGGCTGTCATATCTGTGTGTCTAATGGTCTCCCTGAGCAGTCCCTTCCCACCAGCACCTGCATTACTCCACTGTCTGTATCTGGCCAGAAATACATTGTGGCGGAGGTCATGCTGGGGTTTGGTAGACTTCTGCAAGGACCAAGTGGATATGCAATGTGTGAATTCTTACCACTACTAGTCAGAGATGGGGATAGAGAGAGGGAGAGAAAAACATTTTTCACAAATACATTTACAACTTTTCACCTGGTCATTCCTGTGTCTTTCAGTGAATGACCTCCCAATTTATTAACCGTTACCTCAGGCTTACCATCAGTCGTATGATCACCTTTCTTGACTACCTATCATGGGTGTGGCTCAAAATTCTTCCTATGTGATCCCTGCTTGTAATTTGGTGTGTATTGTAATTTTGCTCATTTCTTGGTCTAGGGGGTCTAACTTTATGTGGGTTATTACAGTTGCTAGCACAATGCCCTTCTCTCCTACACTGATAACAAATCCTGGGCTTCCTCCACGTGTCCATGACCTGAGGTTTTGGTTGATTTGATGCCTCCTCAAACGCTCGGATGCTCATCATCATCAATCGTTTCCCCTGTACCTACCTGATTCCTTGGATACCATGATTATGTCGTTGTCTAGGGAGTTGATATACCTTCTGTGAATCTTTGATCATACAGTTAGATCTTTCCTAGGATCTGGGTAATCAGACATGATTGATCTCAATTCTGTCCGGGACCAGGGATGGCGCATTGCACTGTCCTTGACGGGAATGGTTCCCTGATCATCAGTCTTCCCATTGGGGACTGTGATCACCCTGACAGGACTAAACTCAATCACATCACCTTGTTTTGGTCTTACAATATGGGGTACATTTGTTTGTGCGTGATATAAAACATTGTACGTACCTGTGGACACGACCTCACCTGACCCTCCGTTAGGGGGTTTGATTATTGCCTTTACCAATTTGGTCGCGTCCACCTGGATGTCTTGTAGGATGGCTTCTGGAAGAGGTGCCGACATCGTTCTGGGCTCACTTTCTTGTTGGTAATCCTGAGGGAAGTTTAACATGGGGTGCAGCTTGCACAGGTTAATAGTTGTACATTCAACAGTATTACAATAATCATTGTTACATTTATTACACTTATTCTTATAATCTATATTACAGTTGCTAAGAGCGTTTTTATTGTTCACCCTTGTGTCTTTCTCTCCGCAATCAACCCCTCTCCTGATGCCACTGTCTCTCCTCTCAAGATAAGAGTCAGAAAAGTCAATAGACTCTTTTTGTAATTCACTTTCCTGTTGCCATAACTGTAAATATTCATAATGTTTATTTTGTCTCTTCGTTGGTTCAATGAGACTTATCCTCCTCCTTAAATTTTGTAACACTACTGGACTGAAGCTACCTATTCTTGGGAATTTGTCCCTGTCTTGTACAGTCATTCTCTCCCATTCATCACATAAAATTTCTGTGTGACTTCCGTATTTTTCACACATGATGTACCTTGCCGACCCAATTGATCGGTTCTCTGAATCAACCCGAACCGAGGTTGATCGCCCCCTACCTGAACAACTGGCCCCCATAATCTGCAGGCGTTGCTTATTCCTCCTTGAATATCAAGGCTTTCAGCGAACCCTTACAAACAAACCAAGAAGTCCTGGGCAGGCCGGCGGTGGCGGTTTACCAAGTACCCCACTTACTTCTCGCCCACGTTGGCCTGTGCTGCAATCACTGTAACCAGAGCTGCTGTACCCAACCCAGGGCCCCTGTGAACCTTTATTTACTGGGGCGCGTTCCCCAGCAAGTATCGGTTGTTGGATAGTTCCTGAGTGACCAGCGAACTTCCCTTCCAAAAATAAAAAATTACACAAATCACGTCAGAATGTACAAATAGCGTTTGTGACCACTTTACTCTAATGGTATTAGGTCAGATTACTAACTACTGCACACAATTACGTGCGGTCCAATCGTTCAGTACACGAGCACTACTTGTCATGTACTGAAAGATCAATGGAATCGATGTTTCCGGCCGCGATTCCTTCAGCAAGAGCTTGTATGGCCTATATGGGTTCTGCACCAACACCCCAGGCGTTGTGCCACTGGACTTTTATAGCGGACCTCTTTGTCTATTTTACCTATTACCTTATGACCTCCTGGTCTGTTACCTTATGACCTCCTGGTCTGTTACCTTATGACCTCCTGGTCTTGTTACCTTATGGTCCGCTATACTCTAATGCTCAAATATTATTTAACCAGGGATGCCTCCCTAGCCACCGTATATGTCACTTACACGTATGTCCCTTGACGAGTACTCGGCTTTCCTTGTGGTTCCACCTTTAAAATTGTATAAACACACTCACTCAACACATGTACACTTTGTTTCTATGTCTATTTCTGCGCAGAAATTGTCTTTAGGCCAAAAGTGTTACCAATTAGGAGCAGGATCTGTTAAACTAAATTTCAGATTTTCCAAAAATAGATTTGCGTTATTTTCCGCGTCGCGTTATCTACCGCTGTGCGTTACTTATCGCCTTTGCGTTACTTCACTTTATCACAACTTGAGCTACGTGGGCGTAACCGGACGCTACGTTGCGTCTGCCTTTGGATTGCGTACGCTAGTCTTTGTTAGCGACACGTGTACGCAATGCAAAGATCCACCGTAACACAATATATTTTTATCAATGTAAATGATCCCTGATCATCTACCGCAATCCACACTGACTGCCTTGTATCTCAGACAAACCGTGTGTTTGTTCTATACTTTAACTATTACCTCTACTATGAAATAACAGCAAATCTCTTTTTAGCACTTTCTATCAACTATAAAATTGGCAAACAGGAATAGTGATATACGAAAATGAAACAGAAATGCAGATATATGCGTGCGTACGCAAGACAAAAGAAAAATAAACAGTTTTAAAAAGACACAAGCGTTTTGTTCTTACTTCCGGTTACCGGGTTCCTTCAGCACTCTTTATCTAAGCGAAGCAGACGCTTATCCCGCCAGCACTATGAGACAATCTCCCACCCTTTGCTGGGGGATAATGTCTGCTGATCTACCTAGTGCAGATGTGAGAAGTATAGGACGAGTTCCCAATTGACAATCTCCGACATTTTTCTGACTTCGACATGCCCTATAGTCACGCTATGCTACACCGTTGCGCCCCTTATACACATGCCCACAGTATCAGTGCCGCTTATATACATAATAATACCCAAGGTAACAGTGCCACTTATACACATAATAATGGGCACGGTATCAGTGCTGCTTACATACATAATAATACCTACGGTATCAGTGCCATTTGTACACATAATAATGCCAATGGTAGCAGTGCCGCTTATACACATAATAATGGGAACGGTATCAGTGCTGCTTACATACATAATAATACCCACGGTATCAGTGCCATTTGTACACATAGTAATGCCAATGGTAGCAGTGCCGCTTATACACATAATGACCATGGTATCAGTGCCGCTTATACACATAATGGGCACAGTATCAATGCCGCTTATACACATAATAATGGGCACGGTATCAGTGCTGCTTACATACATAACAATACCCACGGTATCAGTGCCGTTTGTACACATAAT
The DNA here is from genome assembly GCF_028390025.1 of Pseudophryne corroboree. NCBI lineage: Eukaryota > Metazoa > Chordata > Amphibia > Anura > Myobatrachidae > Pseudophryne > Pseudophryne corroboree. The sequence goes on from NC_086444.1 coordinate 431,375,621, forward strand.
AATGCCAACGGTAGCAGTGCCGCTTATATACATAATGGCCATGGTATCAGTTCCGCTTATAAACACATAATGTCCATGGTAGCAGTGCCGCTTAAACACATAATGCCCACAGTAACAGTGCCACTTATACACATAATGGGCACAGTATCAGTGGTGCTTATACACATAATTAGCACGGTATCAGTACCGCTTGTATACATAATGCCCACGGTAGTAGTGCCGCTTATACACATAATAATGGCCATTGTAGCAGTGCTGCTTATACACATGTCCACGGAAGCATGCCCCTTTTACACATAATAAATGTCACCCCCACCCCACTTGCCTCATCTCTCAGTGGTGTCTGCTCTCAGTGTGCCACCAGCTCCTTATTCCCTCCGCAGTCCAGCACCATTGGAGGGGGACTGGGGAAGGTGGACTAAGGGTATAAGTCTAGCGCCGCCTGCCCCCCGTCCCTTTTATTTGTGTGGGCGCTGCGGCTACACTACAGCGCTGCACTAAAGAATTCTCATGGCTGGGCAAAGTGGGCTGGAGGAAATTGAACTGAGAGTATTCCTCTTCTGCATACTGTTACACCCCCCCATCCAGATCTCCATGTTACACTGGCACTGCAGCTCTCAATCTTTAAAAAAATGTCCTGCAAACTGCAGTACCTGATAGTGGTACATGGAGATCTGTCTGACTGCTGCAATCAGGGCAGGCTCCATGTCACCATTTCTTCCAGCTTCTTCCCCCCTCCCTGCAGACAGGCTGGCATTACAGTCTGGTGGTGGCCGGGAGCGCAGTGCAGGCAGAGGTCAGAGTAGACTTATACCAGTGGCGGATCTAGACTTTACTTATAGGGGCAGGGCCGGTGCTAGGGTGTTCGGCGACCCCCTGCAAACTATACATTTGCGCCCTCCCTCCCATACTTCACAAATGGACAGCGTGCCGGAGTTGACAGCCCATGCCAGGCATTGCTTCTGCATGGTGCCTGTGAGGCAGGTTGACCCGCGTGGCGTGGAAGGGTGAGGCTCCTGTACCAGTGCCGTAACTAGACATTTTAGTGCTGTGTGCAAAACACAGCATCGGCGCCCCCTCCCCCCAAATATAAAACAGGGCCAATGCGCGCGCCAAAATATAGGAGCGTGGCTTTATGGGGAAGAGGCGTGTCCACATAGCTCCCTTTTACACAGTACGGCGGGTAGAGTCCACTTTTACACATTAGGCAGGTATTTTACACAGTACGGCACATAGAGTACCATTTTACACATTACAGCAGCAGAGTCCCGTTTTACACATTATAGCAGCAGAGTCACCCTTTGTTATATATTACAGCAACAGTGAGAGAGAGAGAGTGTGTGTGTGTGTGTGTGTGTGTGTGTGTGTGTGTGTGTGTGTGTGTGTGTGTGTGTGTGTCTCAAGTCACCTGTTAGGGCGATGCGGCATCCAGGACTACCAGGCGCAGACACTCATTTACTGGCGCTCACAGTCCCCTCTCCAGTGCTCAGGCTGTGGCGGGTGTCACAGTAGAGGCAGCTATGGCTCCTATACGGCACCAGGTGGCTGAAGGAGCGCTCTCTCTCTCCACTTCAGAGGTGGCGGCGGCGGGTCTCCCTGGTGGCATCAATAGAGGCAGAGGCGGCTCCTATACGGGACCAGGTGGAAGAAGGAGCGCTCCCTCTCCACTTCAGAGGTAGCAGCGGAGCTCACAGCCAGAATTACCGCCCAAAGGGTAACAACAAATGGCGCGCTCCCCGTCGCTTACAGAGGCAGGCACCGTCGGACAGCGTAAATTTCACTACTCCATCACTGACCAAAACAGCCGTAGGTAGGGGTGTGCTGCCAGATGGTGCGCCTTCACTGCACTTGCGCTGTGGGCAAGGCACCATCGGCACACACCTAGTTACAGCCCTGACCTGTACAGACACAGAACACAGACAGGGGGGTTGACACAGTGACTGAACACAGAGGGGGGTGACAAAGTGACAGAACACTGGGGGGGGGGGAGGCACAGTCACAGAACACTGGGGGGGTGACAAAGTGACAGAACACTGGGGGAGGAGGTACAGTGACAGGGCCCTGGGGGGAGACACAGTGACAGAACACTGGGGGGGTGACACAATGACGGAACACTTTGGGGGTGACACTTCACAGAACACTGGGGGGGTGAAACACTTCTTCACAGAACACGGGGGGTGACGCTTCACAGAACACTGGGGGGGTGACGCTTCACAGAACACAGGGGGATGGACGCTTCCCAGAACACTGGGGGGGTGACAAAGTGACAGAACACTGGGGGGGAGGCACAGTGACAGAACACTGGGGGGGAGGCACAGTGACAGAACACTGGGGAGGGGGGTGACACTTCACAGAACACTGGGGAGGGGGGTGACATTTTACAGAACACAGAACACTAGGGGGGTGACACTTCACGGAACACTGGGGGGGGGTGACACTTCAGAAAACACCAGGGGGGGGTTAGACACTTCACAGGACACTGGGGGGGGGGGCACATTTACACTTCACAGACACACACACAGCCTATTACATCCCAGTCACACACACACACACACACAGCCTGTTACCCACCAAGTTACCACACACACAGGGGGGTGACGCTTCACATAACACTGGGGGGTTGACGCTTCACATAACACGGGGGGGAGGGACGATTTACAGAACACTGGGGGGGTGACGCTTCACAGAACACTGGGGAGGTGACGCTTCACAGAACACTGGGGGGGTGACGCTTCACAGAACACTGGGGGGGTGACGCTTCACAGAACACTGGGGGGGTGATGCTTCACAGAACACTGGGGGGGTGACGCTTCACAGAACACTGGGGGGGTGACGCTTCACAGAACACTGGGGGGTGACGCTTCACAGAACACTGGGGGGTTGACGCTTCACAGAACACTGGGGGGGGTGACTCTTCACAGAACACTGGGGGGTGACGCTTCACAGAACATTGGGGGGGTGACGCTTCACAGAACACTGGGGGGGCTGGTGACACTTCACAGAACACTGGGTGGGGGTGACATTTTACAGAACACGGAACACTAGGGGGGTGACACTTCACGGAACACTGGGGGGGTGACACTTCAGAGAACACTGGGGGGGGTGACACTTCACAGAACACCGGGGGGGGGCACATTTACACTTCATAGACACACAGCCTATTACATCCCAGTCACACACACACACACACAGCCTGTTACCCACCAAGTTACCACACACACAGGGTGGGTGACGCTACACATAACACTGGGGGGTTGACGCTTCACATAACACGGGGGGGGTGACGCTACACAGAACACTGGGGGGGGTGACGCTTCACAGAACACTGGGTGGGGGTGACATTTTACAGAACACGGAACACTAGGGGGGTGACACTTCACGGAACACTGGGGGGTGACACTTCAGAGAACACTGGGGGGGTGACACTTCACAGAACACCGGGGGGGGGCACATTTACACTTCACAGACACACACACAGCCTATTACATCCCAGTCACACACACACACACACACACCCTGTTACCCACCAAGTTACCACACACACAGGGGGGTGACGCTACACATAACACTGGGGGGTTGTCGCTTCACAGAACACGGGGGGGTGACGCTTCACAGAACACTGGGGGGGGTGACGCTTCACAGAACACGGGGGGGGGTGACGCTTCACAGCACACTGGGGGGGTGACGCTTCACAGAACACTGGGGGGTGACGCTTCACAGAACACTGGGGGGTGACGCTTCACAGAACACTGGGGGGTGACGCTTCACAGAACACTGGGGGGTGACGCTTCAGTGACGCCTGGTCCTCCTGCGTTTTCCCGGACACTTCTTGAAAATGGTCAGTTGCCACCCACAAACGCTCTCTTCCTGTCAATCCCCTTGCGATCGCCCGTGCGTTCAGAAATTTCGCACCATCCCGTCGCTGACCAGCGATCCCTATTGCTGCGGTCCATCGCACCTGCGCATTGCGGTGCATGCGCAGTTCAGATGTGATCGCAGGCTGTGAGAAAACAGCAAGTCCCCCCCCCCCTGAACAAAATAGGGTAAGTGCGCACAACAAAAATATAGGGGTATAACTTCACGATGAAGGGGAATGGCCACAAAATAATACCAATTAATTTTACGCTGTTCAGTAGTCACTATTATTCAAATTACGCTGCACAGTAGCGCCACTTACACACATTACACCAGGTAGAGCCCCTTTTAAATATTACGCCAGGTAGAACCCCATTTAACACGTAGAGCTCCCTTTTACACATTACGGCAGGTAGAGCTCCCTTTTACACATTACTGCAGGTAGAGCTCCCCTTTTACACATTACGGCAGGTAGAGTCCCCCTTTTTACACATTACAGCAGTGGAGTGCCCCTTTATACACATTACGGCAGTAGAGTCCCCCTTTTTACACATTAGGCAGGCAGAGTCCCCCTTAACACATTACGCAAGGCAGAGCCCCAGTTTTACACATTACGGCAGGTAGAGTCCCCTTTTACACATTACGGCAGTCAGAGTCTTTTTTTTGCACAATTGGATTTTATACATTAGAATGCTGTCACCTTGATAAAATGGCTGGTCAGGCCCTGAAACGTCGGTGGCAACGCTGCATGAGATGTATAAAAACGTTGGTGGCAACGCTGCATGAGATATGTATTGCATTGATTGAACAACGACTAAAGAAAATTAGAAGACTATATATATATATATATATATATATGTGTATATATATATATATATATTTATAATTTGCAACTATTTCTTGTAAATAGGCATATAAAACACAGGTACACTTTATAATTATGGTAACTACTTACTTACTGACTGTCACACAACTTGTGTGTAACACAGTCAGAATTAGCTTGCTGCCGGCTACTGTCCTTGCTGTTGATGTGGCTGCTTGTACAAAACAACATAGGGGATCGACTGGACTGGAGGCGGACCATGAGGCAGAGCCGTCAGTGGTGACTGATGGCCCTGCTCTTCAAAGGCATATGGGGTGGCTGCTGTGGCTGCACATGCACAGCAGCTCCACCTACGACCATGTTTATTAGTACTGTTGCTTTCCCTTAACGCTGCCGCAATTGGCGCTGAGCTCCGATCGCAGCAACTGGCCGGCATGGGGATGGCTGGCAGCCACTGAGGGGATGACCAGACTTGCCAAACGGAATGTCCCTGGTAATGGTATATTGCATTTCATTGTTAAGCCCCCATGTGCGCTGTCTTGGAGTAATCCTTGACTCCTCCCTCTCCTTCAAACCACACATTCAGCACCTCTCACAAACCTGCCGTTTTCATCTAAATAATATTTCCAGGATCAGACCCTTTCTGACCCAGGATGCTACTAAGACCCTTATCCACTCACTGGTTATCTCCAGACTGGACTACTGAAATCTCCTCCTACCTGGCATTTCTGACAAATACCTCTCTCCACTCCAATCTATCCTCAATGCTGCTGCCCGGCTTATTTTCCTCACCAAACGCATCATGTCCATCTCTCTTCTCCTACAAGATCTTCTTCACTGGCTTCCCTTCCCTTTTAGAATCTATTTCAAGCTTCTCACCCTCACTTACAAAGCCCTCACCCACTCCTCTCCCATTTACATCTCTGACCTTATCTCCCCTTACACTCCCACCCGTCTTCTTCGCTCTGCTAATGCACGCCGACTCTCCTGCCTACTGATTACTTTCTCCCATCTCTACCTCCAAGATTTTTCACGTGCTGCTCCAATTCTCTGGAATTTCCTACATCTCCCCCTCAGACTCTCCACCTCTCTACAAAACTTCAAACGGGCTCTCAAGACTAGTGATGAGCGGGTTCGGATCCTCAGGATCCGAACCCGCCCGAACTTCACCTTTTTTTGCACGGGTCCAAGCAACTCGGATCCTCCCGCCTTGCTCGGTTAACCCGAGCGCGCCTGAACATCATCATCCCGCGGTCGGATTCTCGCGAGATTCGTATTCTATATAAGGAGCCGCGCGTTGCCGCCATTTTTCACTCGTGCATTGGAGATGATCGTGAGAGGACGTGGCTGGCGTCCTCTCAGTTTCTATGTTCAGTGGGCTGCAAATATCTGTGCTCAGTGTGCTGCAAATATCTGTGCTCAGTGTGCTGCAAGTGCAAATATCTACGTTCTCTGCCTGAAAAACGCTCCATATCTGTGCTCAGTGTGCTGCAAATATCTGTGCTCAGTGTGCTAATTGCTTTATTGTGGGGACTGGGGACCAGCAGTATTATATAGTAGGAGGACAGTGCAGAGTTTTGCTGACCAGTGACCACCAGTATTATATGTTCTCTGCCTGAAAAACGCTCCATATCTGTGCTGCATTGTAGTATATAGTAGGAGGACAATGCAGAATTTTGCTGACCACCAGCATAACTATATATATAGCAGTACGGTACAGTAGTCCACTGCTCTACCTACCTCTGTGTCGTCAAGTATACTATCCATCCATACCTGTGGTGTATTTCAGTTTTGCACAGTTTGCAGACCACCAGTATATAATATATAGCAGTACGGTACAGTAGGCCACTGCTCTACCTACCTCTGTGTCGTCAAGTATACTATCCATCCATACCTGTGGTGCATTTCAGTTTTGCACAGTTTGCTGATCACCAGTATATAATATATAGCAGTACGGTACAGTAGGCCACTGCTCTACCTACCTCTGTGTCGTCAAGTATACTATCCATCCATACCTGTGGTGCATTTCAGTTTTGCACAGTTTGCTGACCACCAGTATATAATATATAGCAGTACGGTACAGAAGGCCACTGCTCTACCTACCTCAGCGTCGTCAAGTATACTATCCATCCATACCTGTGGTGCATTTCAGTTTTGCACAGTTTGCTGACCACCAGTATATAATATATAGCAGTACGGTACAGAAGGCCACTGCTCTACCTACCCCTGTGTCGTCAAGTATACTATCCATCCATACCTGTGGTGCATTTCAGTTTTGCACAGTTTGCTGACCACCAGTATATAATATATAGCAGTACGGTACAGTAGGCCACTGCTCTACCTACCTCTGTGTCGTCAAGTATACTATCCATCTATACCTGTGCTGCATTTCAGTTTTGCACAGTTTGCTGACCACCAGTATATAATATATAGCAGTACGGTACAGTAGGCCACTGCTCTACCTACCTCTGTGTCGTCAAGTATACTATCCATCCATACCTGTGGTGCATTTCAGTTTTGCACAGTTTGCTGACCACCAGTATATAATATATAGCAGTACGGTACAGAAGGCCACTGCTCTACCTACCTCAGTGTCCTCAAGTATACTATCCATCCATACCTGTGGTGCATTTCAGTTTTGCACAGTTTGCTGACCACCAGTATATAATATATAGCAGTACGGTACAGAAGGCCACTGCTCTACCTACCTCTGTGTCGTCAAGTATACTATCCATCCATACCTGTGGTGCATTTCAGTATTGCACAGTTTGCTGACCACCAGTATATAATATATAGCAGTACGGTACAGTAGGCCACTGCTCTACCTACCCGTGTGTCGTCAAGTATACTATCCATCTATACCTGTGGTGCATTTCAGTTTTTCACAGTTTACTGACCACCAGTATATAATATATAGCAGTACGGTACAGTAGGCCACTGCTCTACCTACCTCTGTGTCGTCAAGTATACTATCCATCCATACCTGTGGTGCATTTCAGTTTTGCACAGTTTGCTGACCACCAGTATATAATATATAGCAGTACGGTACAGTAGGCCACTGCTCTACCTACCTCTGTGTCGTCAAGTATACTATCCATCCATACCTGTGGTGCATTTCAGTTTTGCACAGTTTGCAGACCACCAGTATATAATATATAGCAATACGGTACAGAAGGCCACTGCTCTACCTACCTCTGTGTCGTCAAGTATACTATCCATCCATACCTGTGGTGCATTTCAGTTTTGCACAGTTTGCTGACCACCAGTATATAATATATAGCAGTACGGTACAGTAGGCCACTGCTCTACCTACCTCTGTGTCGTCAAGTATACTATCCATCTATACCTGTGGTGCATTTCAGTTTTGCACAGTTTGCTGACCACCAGTATATAATATATAGCAGTACGGTACAGTAGGCCACTTCTTTACCTACCTCTGTGTCGTCAAGTATACTATCCATCCATACCTGTGGTGCATTTCAGTTTTGCACAGTTTGCTGACCACAAGTATATAATATATAGCAGTACGGTACAGTAGGCCACTGCTCTACCTACCTCTGTGCCGTCAAGTATACTATCCATCCATACCTGTGGTGCATTTCAGTTTTGCACAGTTTGCTGACCACCAGTATATAATATATAGCAGTACGGTACAGAAGGCCACTGCTCTACCTACCTCTGTGTCGTCAAGTATACTATCCATCCATACCTGTGGTGCATTTCAGTTGTGCGCAGTATATATAGTAGTAGGCAATTGCTATTGATATATTACTGGCATATAATTCCACACATTAAAAAATGGAGAACAAAAATGTGGAGGGTAAAATAGGGAAAGATCAAGATCCACTTCCACCTCGTGCTGAAGCTGCTGCCACTAGTCATGGCCGAGACGATGAAATGCCATCAACGTCGTCTGCCAAGGCCGATGCCCAATGTCATAGTAGAGAGCATGTAAAATCCCAAAAAATAAAGCTCAGTAAAATGACCCAAAAATCTAAATCAAAATCGTCTGAGGAGAAGCGTAAACTTGCCAATGTGCCATTTACGACACGGAGTGGCAAGGAACGGCTGAGGGCCTGGCATATGTTCAGGGCTAGTGGTTCAGCTTCACATGAGGATGGAAGCACTCATCCTTCTGCTAGAAAACTGCAGTGCCACTCCTAGATGGGCCAGGTGTTTGTGTCGGCCACTTGGGTCGCTTAGCTTAGCCATCCAGCGACCTTGGTGCACCTCTTTTTTTCTTCGCATCATGTGCTGTTTGGGGACTATTTTTTGAAGTGCCATCCTGTCTGACACTGCATTGCCACTCCTAGATGGGCCAGGTGTTTATGTCGGCCACTTGTGTCGCTTAGCTTAGTCACACAGCTACCTCATTGCGCCTCTTTTTTTCTTTGCATCATGTGCTGTTTGTGGACTATTTTTTTGAAGTGCCATCCTGTCTGACACTGCAGTGCCACTCCTAGATGGGCCAGCTGTTTGTGTCGGCCACTTGGGTCGCTTAACTTTGCCATCCAGCGACCTTGGTGCACCTCTTTTTTTCTTTGCATCATGTGCTGTTTGGGGACTATTTTTTTAAATCGTCCATCCTGTCTGACACTGCAGTGCCACTCCTAGATGGGCCAGGTGTTTGTGTCGGCCACTTGGGTCGCTTAGCTTAGTCACACAGCTAACTCATTGCGCCTCTTTTTTTCTTTGTATCATGTGCTGTTTGAGGACAATTATTTTGAAGTGCCATCCTGTCTGACACTGCAGTGCCACTCCTAGATGGGCCAGGTGTTTGTGTCGGCCACTTGTGTCGCTTAGCTTAGTCACACAGCTACCTCATTGCGCCTTTTAATCTGCCATCCTGTCTGACACTGCAGTGCCACTCCTAGATGGGCCAGGTGTTTGTGTCGGCCACTTGGGTCGCTTAGCTTAGTCACACAGCTACCTCATTGCGCCTCTTTTTTTCTTTGCATCATGTGCTGTTTGGGGACTATTTTTTTAATCTGCCATCCTGTCTGACACTGCAGTGCCACTCCTAGATGGGCCAGGTGTTTGTGTCAGCCACTTGGGTCGCTTAGCTTAGCGATCCAGCGACCTTGGTGCACCTCTTTTTTTCTTTGCATCATGTGCTGTTTGGGGACTATTTTTTGAAGTGCCATCCTGTCTGACACTGCAGTGCCACTCCTAGATGGGCCAGGTGTTTGTGTCGGCCACTTGGGTCACTTAGCTTAGTCATCCAGCGATCTCGGTACAAATTTTAGGACTAAAACTAATATTGTGAGGTGTGAGGTGTTCAGAATAGACTGAAAATGAGTGGAAATTATGGTTATTGAGGTTAATAATACTATGGGATCAAAATGACCCCCAAATTCTATGATTTAAGCTGTTTTTGAGGGGGTTTTGTAAAAAAAACACCCGAATCCCACAAAAAAAATTCAGGGAGGTTTTGCCAAAACGCGTCCGAATCCAAAACACGGCCGCGGAACCGAATCCAAAACCAAAACACAAAACCCGAAAAATTTCCGGTGCACATCACTACTCAAGACCCACTTCTTCACCAAACCCATACAAATCTCATCCTAGCCCTTTGTCCACGCTCTCTATGTACCCTGTCTGTGTCACCCCTCTCTGTCTTCCCCTCACCTTTAGAATGTAAGCTGTCACGAGTAGGGCCCTCTTCCCTTATGTGCTTATCCTTTCTCTTACTTTAATAATCTTCAACTGCACCAACTCCAGAAGTCCTCTGCCACCGGATACTTATTTCAGTGTCATCTGCTTTTGTAGCTATGTTTATTTACCATGTACTTGTCCTCAACTGTAAGTTGCTGTTTTCCTGTTTGATTATTTGTTTATGTACTCTGTAATTGGGCGCTGCAGAACCCTTGTGGCGCCATATAAATAAAGGATAATAAGAATAAGAATGAGAGAAGTTTCAAATGAGTAGATTTCATATACGGCACAGTTTCACACATAATAGTGCAGTATATTGTATTTCATTATTAAGTCTCATGATAAGAGTTTCAAATGAGTGGTTTTCATATGTAATTCATATATAATAAAGGCACAGTGTTTCAAACATAATATGTTGTGTAGTTTTGCTTTATTTTCATACAACATATAATTTCCTAAACTGACGTTTTTAAAACCTTTAAAATTCTAAAACATGGATTGAAAAAACCTAATTTTAGTTTTTTAGAACCTAAAAATCCTGGTGCCTAGTAATCACTCATGCGGTATTATAGCTCAAAATGGGCATCATAGTCCTTCCTTGCATATACAGATGTACACTTGTACACCGGAGGAAGGGCTGATACTAGCATTAGCGTATAGCCACAAACACACAGCTGTACACCAGAGTAAGGTCTGATGCTGGCATTCGCATATAGGCCCTCATTCCGAGTTGATCGCTCGCTAGCTACTTTTAGTAGCCGTGCAAACACATAGTCGCCGCCCACGAGGGAGTGTATTTTAGCTTTGCAAGTGTCCAAACGCCTGTGCAGCCCAGCTGTGAAAAAACATTTTGTGCAGTTTCTGAGTAGGTCTGGACTTACTCAGCCCTTGCGATCACTCCAGTCTTTTTGGTCCCAGAATTGACGTCAGAGACCCGCCCAGCAAACGCTTGGACACGCCTGCGTTTTTCCAAACACTCCCAGAAAACGGTCAGTTGTCACCCACAAACGCCCTCTTCCCATCAATCTCCTTGCGATCGCCCGTGCGAATGGATTCTTCGTTAAATCCATAGCTCAGCAACGATCCGCTGTGTACCCGTACGACGCGCCTGAGCATTGCGGTGCATGCGCAGTAGAGACCTGATCGCTGTGCTGCGAAAAACGACAGCGAGCGATCAACTCGGATTGAGCTCCATAGTCACAGGCACGACTAGGGCAAAAGAAACTATAGCAGTCACAGCAGCATGCAACTCTGAATCAGGCCCTAAATGCGCCAGTTTACACAGCCACAGCTTTCAGTATCTAATGACATCTCCATACTATAGAGCAGCAGGTTGGAGGTGGGGAGCAAGGCATTAGTTCTGATGGATACACCTGTTATGGAGTCCTGCAGTAATACAGTATAACAACAGTTGCTATACTAACTATGTGACAATGTTTCTCCAGCTTGTCTTGTTGCCCCTCATAGCCAAATGGAGTAAGAGGCAGGAACGTAAATAAAAATATGTGGCATCAATATTTACTTGTCCTTTATATCATATTGCAGTAAGTTTTTAGCTGTGTTTTGCATTGCTACCTTAACGCTTTCATTTCTCAGGCTGTAAATAATAGGATTAAGCAATGGGGTCACCACAGCATAGAACACGGATATGGTTTTGTCCATATAAGATGTGTTTCCAGCGGAAGGCCTCACATATGTGAAAATAATTGTACCATAGAAAATACTAACCACGGTGAAATGAGACGCACAAGTAGAAAACCCTTTCTGCCGACCCCTTATGGAGGGGATTTTCAAAATGGTGGATACTATGAAGATATATGAAATCATTATCACAATAAAACAGCTTAAAATCAGGATCCAAGCCTGTGCAAAGAAAATCCTCACTGCCATTGTGGTATCAGAGCAGGAGAGCTTCACCAGTGGTCCAAAATCACAGAAAAAATGGTCAATCCTTCTATCATTACAAATAACTAAATTTGATACACAGATTGTTGGCATCAAAGGGATAAGGCATCCAGCAATCCAAGACCCAATGCATAACCAACAACAAGCAGAATTGGTCATTATGGATGGATAACGTAAAGGAATACAGATAGCCAAATAACGGTCATAGCCCATAAAGGCTAAGAGAACATTTTCAATTGAACCAGAAAAAAATATGAAGTAAAACTGTGTCAGACATCCATTTCTTGAAATGGTTTCATTTTCAACCAAAAGCCCATTCAACATTTTTGGAATAATCACTGTGGTGTAACCAATTTCCATCAGAGAGAAGTGAGTGAGAAAAATATACATGGGTATTTGGAGCTTTGCATTCATCTGGACAGTGGTGATGATTAGCATGTTGGCCACCAGAGTGACTGAGTAGGAAACTAACACCAAGGTAAACAGGAGCATCTTCAATTCAGGAGACAGAGGGAAGCCAAGCAAGATAAAGTCTGTAACTGTGGTAGTATTTTGTAATGCCATGCTTTCTGGGTATGAGATCTGTGTTTATCAGCATCTAAAAGAAAGTTAGGAATTACAAATATCATGAATTGTATATATATATATAAAACTGAAAATAACATTTTTAGAATTTAGTCATTGGGTTGCATTTATTTGCAGAAACCAAGGTCTTATTTATTACACAGATATACAGTCACTGGCTGTCACACTTCACAGACATAAGATACTGTCAGACCATGGTCAGTTCTTTCAGAATCAAGGTGTAGAGTCTAAACAATTAATCTGTCTTCATCAAGAACTGCCACAAGGACTGATGGGTGGGTTTCACTGCCCTCCAGAGGTGTTTATGTGTGAATGCATATAAGGTACGGAATCAGCAAGCAGGGATGGTCAGGCAAGCCTTGGTCAGGTTTACTAGCGAAGTTGCAATATGAGGATGTAAGCCAAAGTCAGTATCAGAGACAGAGGTGCAGAGCAAGGATACAAGCCAAGGTTGGAGTCACAGGCAGAGGTCCAGAGGCCTGACACTCTAGCATCAGTATAATGCGCAGAGTGGAGTTCAATAGTCCATGCAATCAAGAGAGACCCATCAACTAAAGTCCTTGGACTGACCATGGAACAATGTTACAGCAATGGATGGCGAACACGCTGTTGCAGTAAGGTACTAAAACCACCATACAGAGCCATGTGGTGGACTCCGAACACCCCAAGAATGGATTGTCAGGATATTTTCCTGAAGGCCTTTCATAAGGTGAGGAGCATGAACATATTCAGATCTAACTGAATAGGAAGTAAGAGGATCTTACTTTAGGAGTTAAGAATTTCACAAGAAATTTTGGAGTGCAGAGTTTTGTTACTTTAAAATATTTCCTGATTCTGATCTTTAATAGGACAAGGAGAAGGGTGAAGAGTAGAGAACCATTTTGACACAAGTGACTTCAACAACAACACATCAAAAAAGAGTTAGGCATAAGTTAGGCAGCTTTAAATGAAAAAAATTCAGGGTTGATCTGCTGAGACACTTTGAAAGGACCAATAACCATAAAGCAAATTTCATAGATGGGACTTTCATGCGAAGATGACATTTACAGTATTTATTTATTTTTTTGTATCTTCTGAGATACTATAATCTTTGGAAGCCTTGAGTTAATTACTTTTTACTTAACCAGGTGCCAGAGAACCTCTGAATTGGAAAAATGGCACAATCAATTACTGATGCATACTGTAAATAGCAAAGAAAGGTAACACATTAGAAGATTCTTAATAGTGGTTGTTATGGACAAACTCTGCCCATGGCAGAAAATGTAACCAATTATCTTGAGCCTCAGATAAGAAAATTCTGATGAATTTTTATGTTGTATGATGATAACTTACACTAAATTTTTGTAGGTTGGTGGAAGCATGAAGTAGTTTTTGCCGAAGAAAATTCAGAGTACAAAGGTAAGGTGTTTTTGGGGCTGAGATACATTCATGATATCTCCATTTTATGGGAAGGTGAACTAACAGCTTTGTAACAATTCATTGACAAACTAAATGTCAATGAGCTGAACCTTATATTAAAAGCAGAAATAAATTCCAGGAAAGTTAATGTTCTAGACCTAACAATTTAATCAACAGGGAAGTGGGGAAGGCAAAGTGACAAGTGATGTATTTAGAAAAAAAGACAGCCACTAATAGTATACTGCTTTTCTAGAGTTTCCATTTTCCTGTTTCAAAAAGAAGAATACGTAAGACTTTCTCAGAATGAAAAGAAATTGTACGGATATGATAAAAAAAAACTAAGATTATGACTTTACTCCAGAGGATACAGTTAATTTATCATTAAGAAAGCCAACCAGATCACCACAACTGTGAGCAACAATTCTATAATCTTCCCAAATAAAACAAACAAAACCAATTTTCAGTGTGAACCTTTTAGGTTTATAGATACATTTTGTAGATAGTGGAAGATATGAAGAATACCTTACAAAAAATATTGGCATGTACTAAAATCGGATGCCCCTGTTCTGATTAAAAGCATACAGATAAGTTGGAGAAGATCCAATAACTTAAAGATCACCTGATTCATAGCCATTTGTAAGGGGAAATAAGATAGGAATGAAAAACAAAGCCTTACTGTACATGAATGTGGATACTGTCAAATGTGTGTGCTTGATCAGAACAGATGATTTCACAGACAAATTTGGAACCTGATGGGATATCAAAGAATTTGGTAACTGTTCCACACATGGGCTTATCTACTGTCTGACATGCCCTGTAAGAGATGATAGACATTACCAAATGCCAATTAAAAACTAGAATAATGGAGCATGTCTTTAACATCAACAATATGCAAATAGACATGGAGAGAATGTCAACATTAACTAGTGTGGCAAAACACTTACAATGTCATGATGGTAGCAGTACATGTCTAATAGCATTTGGCATGGAAAAAGTGCAGTTGGGATTGAGGGGAAATATTGTACGTGAACTTCTCGAAATGAGAATCTAGATTGTTTTTTTCTTATAGGTAGAATGTCTCTCATAGTCCTCACTGAAAACAAAAAAAACGACTCCATGTTTCTTGGGTAGTTTTAAATTCTATACAGTTAATGACAAATAATTTATAGCTGTAATTGATTACATATTATACACCACAATATACTGTATACTCCTCCATGTTGTCTGGGTGGGAAGGGGGATACACAATCCAGGCAGTCGGGATCCCGGCAGTCAGGTGGCCGACAATGGTATTCTGATGGCCAGAATCCCAACACATCCCGGTAAGTATTTTCTCCCTAGACCTTCCCTTAACCCTAATCAAACCCCTAACCCACCGCTCCCGCAGCCTTACTGTAACCTCCCCCTCCCGCCGCCTAACCCTAATCTACCCCACCCTCCTAGTGCCTAACCCTAATCTACCCCACCCTCCTAGTGCCTAACCCTAACCCCCAACCCTGTACTTACATTATCTCCAGGATTCTGGACTTCGGGATTCTGACCATCGGGTTTCTGTTGTAGGTATTTTGACTTCAACCCATCTGGGCTCTGTGAGACAATGAAATTGTTTCTGCAATTTATGATATCTTACACACTTTCATAGATATACAATTTAATGAAGACTTGGGTTCACATAGATATATAAACTGTATAATTTAATGTTATCTGTTATGTATATAATACATTTATCTTCACATTTAATTTATACACCACTATATCTACATAAATATAAACTATCCCTGGCCTTCCCAGGGCAATTCAAGACAATTAGACTATTCAAAATATCTCACATACTATCATATAAATATATCGCACAGCAATGCCATGCCGCGGCCGGCCTGAATATGCAGCATCTGATGATATCGTCAGATTGAGCTGCATGTACAGACGACAAAGGGGGTCATTAACCAGGGACATGCGGTGAGGTAAATGGCTGAGGAGGCACTGGCTAGTAATAGAACTAGATTTACACACAATATATGAGCCCAAGGGTGCATGTGGGCATTATACACAAGTGCAGCAGTATATACTGCTGGAAATCTGGTATGTTTTTATCAGAGATGTACAGAAAAGATAGGCCACCTGTCATAGACTTTTTATTCCAGAGTTTTGACTATAAAAAGGATTTGAATAATGCAAAGAAGGTTTTTCTAATATATTCTTTGCATTTTCAATATACTTTATATAGTCAAAACTCTGGCATGTATGTTATCTTAAACATATTGTAGTAAGGAGCCATTATCATGTGGCTCCTTGCTGGTTAATCTTAGACCCAGATTGGGGTAATGGAGGTGTGAGGTGTGGTGCCTCTGGACTGGCTGAGCTGGATGGCCTTAGTGTGGCATACCTTTACATTCTATTAACACTTTTCACTTATTAATTTTTTAACACTATTTCTCTATTTTAATTGCATTTCATTTTTGTATCACTTTCTCTATAGCTTCGGCTTCCTAAATACTAATTTATTAACACTATAGTTTTTTCACTGGAATGCTACGCTGGGCTTTCTGGCTTATGCTGGTGTTTTGGGGTGCCACACCCTGCACCTAGATATAGCGCTAGGGACCCCAAATATACAGAGACGCCTTGATGCGGCTTTGGGGCTTATTC
Source organism: Pseudophryne corroboree (assembly GCF_028390025.1). Taxonomy (NCBI): domain Eukaryota; kingdom Metazoa; phylum Chordata; class Amphibia; order Anura; family Myobatrachidae; genus Pseudophryne; species Pseudophryne corroboree. The sequence goes on from NC_086444.1 coordinate 431,392,491, forward strand.
ACACATTTGCACAAATATGTGTAACGAAGATCTCTGAATTCTATTATTATGTGGAATTTATATCTGGTTACGGTTATCATTCAGGGTGCTGGGGGAAACAAATGCCTTTTTTTCTTGCTTAGAAATACCCCTCCCTTTTGAGCACCTGAATTATATCACTAAGCTAATTGAGCATCTACCAATATATATGTCTGTTGTGAGAGGCAGAGAGGTTCCTGCATTAGGAGGAGGTGCAGGCCCTGATATGCCACATGGAGAATTATGGGGTTGCCCCAAGGTAGGTAGCTCTTAGCTTAGACATATTGTAGTAAGGAGCCATTATCATGTGGCTCCTTGCTGGTTAATCTTAGACCCAGATTGGGGTAATGGAGGTGTGAGGTGTGGTGCCTCTGGACTGGCTGAGCTGGATGGCCTTAGTGTGGCATACCTTTACATTCTATTAACACTTTTCACTTATTACTTTTTTAACACTATTTCTCTATTTTAATTGCATTTCATTTTTGTATCACTTTCTCTATAGCTTCGGCTTCCTAAATACTAATTTATTAACACTATAGTTTTTTCACTGGTATGCTACGCTGGGCTTTCTGGCTTATGCTGGTGTTTTGGGGTGCCACACCCTGCACCTAGATATAGCGCTAGGGACCCCAAATATACAGAGACGCCTTGATGCGGCTTTGGGGCTTATTCACACATTTGCACAAATATGTGTAACGAAGATCTCTGAATTCTATTATTATGTGGAATTTATATCTGGTTACGGTTATCATTCAGGGTGCTGGGGGAAACAAATGCCTTTTTTCCTTGCTTAGAAATACCCCTCCCTTTCGAGCACCTGAATTATATCACTAAGCTAATTGAGCATCTACCAATATATATGTCTGTTGTGAGAGGCAGAGAGGTTCCTGCATTAGGAGGAGGTGCAGGCCCTGATATGCCACATGGAGAATTATGGGGTTGCTCCAAGGTAGGTAGCTCTTAGCTTAGACATATTGTAGTAAGGAGCCATTATCATGTGGCTCCTTGCTGGTTAATCTTAGACCCAGATTGGGGTAATGGAAGTGTGAGGTGTGGTGCCTCTGGACTGGCTGAGCTGGATGGCCTTAGTGTGGCATACCTTTACATTCTATTAACACTTTTCACTTATTAATTTTTTAACACTATTTCTCTATTTTAATTGCATTTCATTTTTGTATCACTTTCTCTATAGCTTCGGCTTCCTAAATACTAATTTATTAACACTATAGTTTTTTCACTGGAATGCTACGCTGGGCTTTCTGGCTTATGCTGGTGTTTTGGGGTGCCACACCCTGCACCTAGATATAGCGCTAGGGACCCCAAATATACAGAGACGCCTTGATGCGGCTTTGGGGCTTATTCACACATTTGCACAAATATGTTTAACGAAGATCTCTGAATTCTATTATTATGTGGAATTTATATCTGGTTACGGTTATCATTCAGGGTGCTGGGGGAAACAAATGCCTTTTTTTCTTGCTTAGAAATACCCCTCCCTTTTGAGCACCTGAATTATATCACTAAGCTAATTGAGCATCTACCAATATATATGTCTGTTGTGAGAGGCAGAGAGGTTCCTGCATTAGGAGGAGGTGCAGGCCCTGATATGCCACATGGAGAATTATGGGGTTGCCCCAAGGTAGGTAGCTCTTAGCTTAGACATATTGTAGTAAGGAGCCATTATCATGTGGCTCCTTGCTGGTTAATCTTAGACCCAGATTGGGGTAATGGAGGTGTGAGGTGTGGTGCCTCTGGACTGGCTGAGCTGGATGGCCTTAGTGTGGCATACCTTTACATTCTATTAACACTTTTCACTTATTACTTTTTTAACACTATTTCTCTATTTTAATTGCATTTCATTTTTGTATCACTTTCTCTATAGCTTCGGCTTCCTAAATACTAATTTATTAACACTATAGTTTTTTCACTGGTATGCTACGCTGGGCTTTCTGGCTTATGCTGGTGTTTTGGGGTGCCACACCCTGCACCTAGATATAGCGCTAGGGACCCCAAATATACAGAGACGCCTTGATGCGGCTTTGGGGCTTATTCACACATTTGCACAAATATGTGTAACGAAGATCTCTGAATTCTATTATTATGTGGAATTTATATCTGGTTACGGTTATCATTCAGGGTGCTGGGGGAAACAAATGCCTTTTTTTCATGTATGTTAGTATGACAGGAAAGACTGTGCCTTACCTGCCTCATCGCACCGCACGTCACCGTGATTAATGACCGCCGGGAGCGCGCATCAGCCGTCATCAGCAACATACACACTGGGCGATATTGTAAAGGATTTTTCTCAGGAGGGTAAAAATTAGCAATATTGCTTACAAACATTGAATGTAATTGTGTACAAATCCCTACAGCTGCAGCATTAGCATATTTTCGCAGTTCCGCTGCCTCTAAATATGCAGTTGCGAGTGTACCTTTGAATAAGGCCCATAGATATTTCATCATTACTAGCTACTGAACTACAACATATCATTGGTAAAATGCATAGTATATAACAAAAAAGGACAAAAAAAACACTAGCACATAAGGCCACCATACATCAGCAACGGATTGCCGCCATTTCCTGATCTGCCAACAGGCAGGTCAGGGAATCAAGGGGGTAATTCCATGTTGATCTCTATTCCATGTTGATCGCTATCTCTCTCTGCACATGTTATATCTGCCTCCCCTGCAGTGCACATGGTTTTGCCCAACTGCTAACAAAGTTCCTGCTGCGATCAACTCAGAATTACCCCCCAAGACTATTAAAAATGTTTAAAAATCTTAATTCCTCAATCCCGACTGAAAACGGTCAGAATCAGCAAATTGGATATTTTTAACATATTTAATTTCTCTGATTCCCTGATGGGTCGCCGATCATCGATGGCCACAGTGTTGACAAACACATCAATGTGTAAACAAAAGTAACATTTGTTGTGTCTTTTGCGGGTTTTGTCCAAACGCACAAGACTTATGGGGCCCATACATCAGCAATCAGCTTGTTTTTCCACTGAGTTAGCAATTCTCCAATACACCAATATGCCCACATCTGTTGGCAGTATTGTTAAGGCATTTGCAGATCTTTTTCATCCAAAAATCGGATCTGCAAATAAAGAAAGTACCCATACATCAACCTCAATGAGTCATCATTTTACTAGTCACATATTAAAAAATATTGTTTTATAATTGAAACGGTCTGCATTGTTACAATGCTATACACTGGCAATCTACAGCACTAACTGGTCCCACATGTTGTACAAACTGATTCACAGATACTGATCAATTTTTCGTTGGCATTGGAAATGGATAAACCCTATACATTACAAAATCATCTGCAAAATGTAGCATTGGCCCAATTGATTGCTGATATATGTGTCTCATTGGGGGGCTATTCAATTCAGTGTGTCAGAACTCAGAACCTTGCATAATCTCATCTGTAGCTACACAGGTTTCCAACCATTATGGTATAGAAACCATGCTTGTGTTTTTTCTCACATGGGATGAGTTCTAAAACAAACTATATTTCCCTGCCTGGACAGTCCGCAATATATTGACCGACAAGGATGAAACTTCCTGATTAATTACCCTTTTCAAATTAGTGTTTTTTTATTGTAACTTGTTTTGCTAAACTTAGGGCACATTTAACAGCTCTTTATTATTCAGTAGTGGCAAATAGATTTGCCCCTGTCGCTTCAAAGATCTCAAGTTGTCTGGAGCACTGTTAACTGAGGTACAGTATTAATAGATATTTATTTATGGGTATCTAACTGGCCACATTAGCAAACACATTTTATGGAAAACACCATAGAGGACATTTATGTGTAAAATGGAGTTTGATATTTATTTATATGATATACAGGTTGAGTCTCCCTTATCCAAAATGCTTGGGACCAGAGGTATTTTGGATATCGGATTTTTCCGTATTTTGGAATAATTGCATACCATAATGAGATATCATGGCGATGGGACCTAAGTCTAAGCACAGAATGCATTTATGTTTCATATACACATTATACACACAGCCTGAAGGTAATTTTAGCCAATATTTTTTATAACTTTGTGCATTAAACAAAGTGTGTCTACATTCACACAATTCATTTATGTTTCATATACACCTTATACACACAGCCTGAAAGTCATTTAATACAATATTTTTAATAACTTTGTGTATTAAACAAAGTTTGTGTACATTGAGCCATCAAAAAACAAAGGTTTCACTATCTCACGCTCACTCAAAAAAGTCCGTATTTCGGAATATTCCGTATTTCTGAATATTTGGATATGGGATACTCAACCTGTATAAAGTATATTTACAGTTAATATAGTGTGGATTATAAGTAAAACAAATGTAAGTGCACATTGTAATTCTCTTTTTTGTTAATGCATGAGAAATGACTCTTTTCAAAAACATCATTGTATTATATAACACACATTCCTAAAGGAATGCATGTATAAATACAGATAAACATCTCAAACATGATGAATACCATAAAGTACGATAGGAGTGCAGAATTGTATTAAAGATACATTTAGGGGTTATGTAATAGATTCTGATTTCACAATACTGGCAACATTTCAGTGTGATATATTGCTAAATTTAAAGAGGCAAGCGGTTAAATGGCTGTACTTCAGTTTATTATTATAAAATAGGCTGACCATATTATCCGTTTAACCTGGGACACTCATGAATTACACAGGTTCTGTGGCTGGCTGACTACAAGCCTGCATGTCACCTGGTTTTAAGCAGCCACAGAACCTGTGTAATTCATGAGTGTCCCAGTTTAAAGGGATAATATGGTCAGCCTATATAAAAGGTAATGACATAATACATGCACAAATATATCTATTATAGGCGCAATAAGATGTATTTCAGTAACATCAGTGATTTTTTTTAATCAATTATTTTTTATTGTTTTTCACTTTAAACTACACACGGAAACAAACAGCAATAAAAGAGAGTATAACATGCACAAGCTGTGAAGGAAGATCACAAATCCAGTACAAAAGTACATGCAGTACATGCTGGGAAGGTGCCAGCCATAAGGATCCCTATAATAGAGAGACACAGAAGCAATAGCATCCATAGACACAGAAATGAGAATGAGGTCAGGACAAGCTCTATTAGTGGCCATCACAGTTGTGTTCTTTTTGGGGGAAAAAGGAAAGTTTGTTACTTCCCCTATAATATCAGTCATATATGTAATGCAATGCCATAAAGCAGAAGCCTCAAACGTCTCTTTCCCCAAGCGGTCCGCCTGCTGAACTCCTGAACATTGGCTGATTAGACGTACATGTGTCCCCCTACGGTATACCTATCTGTATGACTACGGTATACCTATCTGTATGACTACGGTATACCTATCTGTATGACTTTACTTGCCCACCCACCTGCTTATCTGTTACCTACTTGGCTGTTGTATAGCAAACTGAAGACAAATTCCTAGTATACGCAAGTATACATGGCCAATAAAGCAGATTCTGATTCTATCTCAAGGCAGGTACACACTAGACCATTTTGATCCAATAAAGATAAAGATTTTCCTTGAAATGTCCCCAGCTGCAGAATGAACAATATAAAGAATACACACAACGCGATATAGTGAATAATATCGTTCAGTGACATCACCCCTCCCATCCTCGAATATGCAGTCAAGAAAGATATAGCCTAAACTGGACTGCATGTTCAGTTGATAAAGTTAAACAATAAGGACCCATGGGAGCACGCATCGTTATCATTATCGTGCATTCACACTTGACGATGTGCACAATAATATCTTTATCTTTATACGGCATATCGTCCACGTAAATCGTCTAGTGTGTATGCCCCTTTACACTAATGGGTGAGTTATAGTCGGAATGGTGATGTGTTATGGTGAAACTTATTTGGCTAATAAAAGGCAAGGAAGACAAAAGAAAACATGTAATTGCCGCTTAAGGCCCAATATTGGGATCTATGTACTAAGTCTTGGATAGAGATAAAGTGGAGAGAGATAAAGTTGGTACTTTATCTCTTTCCACGTTATCTCTCTCCAAGACATAGTACATAGATTCCATTGTATGGTATTTACACAATACTTTAAGCTCTTTATATTGTCAGCATTATGTTGTTTTATATTACATTGTGTCACTGTATGTATAAAGAAATAAACTTCTTCAGAATGTACAAGTACAGTGAATAATGCAACTATACAGAAATGTGACGCACAAACAGAACTCCAAAATGTTATTTGACAAACTGTGTGTCATCTCTGCATTGTTCTATGTCATTCCAATGGATATTCTCATTTATTTTTGTATGTATGATTTGTTATATTATATTCTATTAACACTTTTCACACACTAATTTCTTTAACACTATTTCTCTATTTTAATTACATTTCATTTTTATATCACCTTCATTATAGCTTTGGCTTCCTAACACTAATTTATTAACACTATAGTTTTTTCACTGGTATGCTGCCCTGGGCTTTCTGGCTTATGCTGGTGTTTTGGGGTGCCACACCCTGCACCTAGATATAGCGCTAGGGACCCCAAATATACAAAGATGCCTTGATGTGGCTTTGGGGCTTTTTCATACATTTGCGCAAATATATGTAACTGAGATCTCTGAATTCTAATACTGTGTGGGATTTACATCTGGTTACTGTTATCATTCAGGGTGCTGGGGGAAACAAAATGCCTTTTTTTTTCTTGCTTAGGAATATCCCTCCCTTTCAAGCACCTGAATGATATCACTAAGCTAATTGAGCATCTGCCACACTATATATGATTTGTTATATCACCATTTTATTTATTTGTTTCTATAGAAATGTTTTGCGGAAAAAATGCAGTTGCCAGAACCTCTGCAAAATAGCCTGTTCCACCAAGAAACTTGTTTTGCATGAAGTTTGGCAGAGATGTCTCGCTCCTGTTACCATGCAGTTTGCCTTGGCCTGCATAACTGGCCTTCCTGTCTATAAGGGGATTCTACACACTGCTTAATGGGTATCACCAGTCCGGTAAATGCTGTAATCCGGCAGAGTAATTATCAGATCAGTGCGCATCCATACACTCCATACACTCTAAGCTTCATTCATTTCTGGAATGGGATAGAAATGACAGGAACTACATAGTGTGTGCAACAAACCGATCTGAGTATTGCAGGAGTGTTTGAAGCCATTTATCGGCTTCAAACAATCCCATGCTCCTGCATGAATAGTATCCAATTATTGAGCATTAGTCCGAAAATGCCCCAAAATATAATAATGTGTACCCAGATTTTTTCTGCTAGCAGTTGAATCAAACTAACTAAACTAGGTATGACAATCTATTACTAAACTAAATTGGTATAATAATGAGGTGAAGATATTACATTTGCTGTGACTTACCTGCTCACATTATAATATAGTATCTTGTAGGTTTGTGTAACTGTACTTATGGATAATCAAACACTGCATAGGTATATATTCTTGTCAGGATCTCAAAGGAATTCTGTTAAGCTGCTAACAAGTCCAGTGGGAATTTCCTTTAAAACTGGTTTTCCTTGCTATATTATTTTTATGCCGTATATGCAGGGTTGGACTGGCCCACAGGGAAAAGCCCCGATGGGCCCCACTGCCTTGGGTGCCACGTCCCCCTCTAGGGATCATGTTTCAAACTGTGCAGTTGAATTATACATTATACATATGTTGCCTTATAATGCACAGGCCTATAGGGTATTCTCTACAGTGCATTATTGTTATTAATCTGGTATATTATCATGCATGCACTAGCAGTATTTACTATATACAGTGTATTTATGAAGAGGCACAAACCATGTACTCTTTAATGGTTAGTCAAGACTCTGTGGCAGCTGACCACAGACCACAACCCTCTGGAGACTGCCCACTCCTAGACATGGGCCCCTACTACTAATTTCCTCCAGTGAGCCCTTCATGCCCTAGTTTGACACTGCGTATTTGTATTAGCAAGATGTAAAGTATCACATGGCTGTTGATAAAGGGCCTGATTCCTAGTCAGACAAATTTCAAATGTGGAAAGAGCCAGAATGAGTGAATGCAGGGATTAGGTATAATAAATAGGCCTATAGTAGACAAAACCAATTTGCAAATGAACAAGTAAAAAAGCATTTTGAATTATCTAGTATATAATGGCCTTAAATTCTGACTCCACAGTTGCAAGATAGTGACGATACTGATATGGGGAGTCTCAGCCCTATTTCAGAGCTCTTAGTAGTAGTTAGAGAGACATAGGGTCAACTCACCTGCCTACATCCCTCCTTTCCACACCCGAAGCCCACCCACAATCTACTCTGTCCCACCTACATCCCTCCCTCCTCACATCTTTTCTGTACAGCCAATGTGCCAAAATACCCCATCCAATAAGCCATTCTGCCCCACCTCCTTCCTTCACTCCACACACCCTTTCTGCATGGGCAAAATGCCACAATACCCCAGACCAGAAGTCCTTTTGTCCCGCCTCCCTCCTTTCTGTATAGCACTATGCTCTATTGCCTAGATGCTGCAGCAAAGTGTTCATATATATGATATCGGTCCTGAGCCTATATCTTGTCTAGATTGGAGCAAAGGCAGCAAGGAAGGGGGAGAAAAGAGTTTTAGAGCGACATGGGGGAGGGAGAGATGGGGCAAGAGGGGTAGAGATGGATGGGGTAACACGGGTAAAGAGAGAGCTAGGAATGGTACAGAAACAAGTAAAAAAATGGTAGGCACACCAGCAAATAATCAGCCAAGCATGCTCACTACCCCCAGCAGCCACAGCAAGTCATAGGGGAAAGAACTGGGCACATAAGGGGCATGTGGAGAGGACTGATGGCACATAAGGGTCATGAGGCGGGGTCTGATGACACATAAGGGGCATGTGGAGGGGACGGATGGCACATAAGGGGAACAAGGAGGGGAGTGATACCGCATAATGTTATATTGAGGGCTTGTTGGGAGCTTTGATGGCACATAGGGGGCCTGTGGAGGGGATTGGTGGCGCATAAAGGGCACATGAAGGAGACTGATGCTGCTTAATGTCATGTTGGGGGCTTTAATGGCACATAATGGGCATGTGGAGAGGTCTCATGTCACATAAGAGGCAGGTGGAGGGGATGGATGACACATAAGGGACACCTAGAGGGGGCTGATGCTGTATAATGTCATGTGGGGTGCCTTGATGGCACATAAGGAGCATATGGAGGGTTCTCAGGGGTACTTAAGAGGGATCGGTATGAGATCCCGGCATACAGGATGCCGGCTGTCACTATACCAACAGCGGCATCCCAGCTGGCAGAATGCCGGCAGGGTGGCGAGCGCATCGAGGCCCCTTGCGGGCCCGCTGCGCTCGCCATGCTGCGGGCATGGTGGCGAGCATTCTATTCTCCCTCTATGGGTGTCGTGGACTCACCTACTTCGCTGGTATCTGGCGGCGGGATGGTTCCCGTTAAGATTACGGCGTCGGTATTGCAACCACCGGGATCCCGATGGGCAGTATTTTAAAAGGATACATGTAGACACATTCACAGAAAAGTGCAAATAAGTCGTATTTTGAAATATGTAATATCAAGTTGAGCTGTCTGGTTCACTGAAGCTCCCTCCAAAGATCCCCAATAATTCTCTTGCAGCCATGAAAATCATAAGAATAGGAAACCAGGTTAGAACAGGTTATACTTGGCCTCAACCATCCAGTAGGGATGACCTCACTTTAAATATGCTTATGTAATAGGGTGCGATTTCCTGGGAACTGGCATGATTTTGGTGATTAATCATTTTAAAGGCAAAACTATCCTTGGTTTTGCATTTTATACTATTGCTATTTTAAATCTGCAAGCTTAATCCTCAATGTTACTGCAATTCATGAAAATTGCTTACTATTACACATACACCTAAGACCCGACTCCGATTTATATGCAATGCTGATGTTCACACAACTGTGCGATCACTGGTGAACTGTGTGTGCAACATGATCGCACAGCGCACGCCCAAGGTACCTTTGTGATGCTGCTTGTAATGAGGATTTATGTGGGGTCCGCTTTTCCCAGCCATCACCGCTCAGCTGCATAGGTAGCCGAGCAGCGCTGCAGTCCCCTCCGCACCCCACCACCACCGTGTGTGTGCTGGGAGAGATGACGTCTCTCCCAGCCTGCAACCAGCCCACCCACAATGCCCTGTGATGCAAAGAGCGTAGCGTAGGGTAGGTAGGAGGAGAGGCCTTCTGAGTGGTCTCAGGTAAGTATAATACTTACACTCTCTCGCGTGTAAAAAGGGGGACTCTGCATGCCTAATGTGTAAAAAAGGGGGACTCTGCCTACCTAATGTGTAAAAAAGGGGCACTCTGCCTGCCATAATGTGTAAAAAGGGGGTCTCTGCTGCCGTAATGTGTAAAAAGGACACTCCGCCTGCTGTAATGTGTAAAATGGGGGACTCTGCCGCCTTAATGGGCAAAAGGAGGTCTCTGCCTCCGTAATGTGTAAAAAGGGGATTCTGCCTGCCTAATGTGTAAAAAGGGGGACTCTGCTGCCGTAATGTGTAAAAAAGGGGACTCTTCCTGCCGTAATTTGTAAAAAGGGGGACTCTCCCTGTCGTAACGTGCAAAAGTGAGCTCTACCTGCTGTAATGTGTAAAAGGATTCTACCAGGGATGTAAATGGCTTAGGAGACACTGGCTAGCACCAGAGCCAGATTTACATGCAATAAATGAGCCAAAGGGTACATCTGGGCATTATACACAGGTGCAGCAGTATAAACTCCTGGAAATTTGGTGGGTATTGATCAGTGATGTGCGGAAGAGATAGGAAGGTGAGGCACTGTCTCACCTGCTAAAGACTTTTTACTCCACAGTTTTGGCTATAAAAATTATTAGAATAATGCAAAGAAGATATTTCAAACATATTATTTGTATTTTTCATATACTTTATACAATCAAATCTCTGGTACAAATCAGAGCTCTGCCTGCTATCCTGTGTAAAAGGGAGCTATCTCTGCCGTACTGTGTAAAAGGAAGCTCTGCCTGCCATACTGTGTAAAAGGGAACTCTGCTTGGCATAATGTGTGAAGGTGACTCTGCTTGCCGTACTGTGTAAAAAGGACTCTACCTGGCATAATGTGTGATAGGGGCTCTACCTGGAGTAATGTGTAAAATGGTGCTCTACCTGGCATAATGTGTGACAGGGACTCTACCTGGCGTAATGTGTAAAAGGGGCTTGACCTGGTGTAATGCGTGTAAGTGGCGCTACTGTGCAGCGTAATTTAAATAATGGAGACTTCTGTACAGCGTTAAAAGAATAGGTATTATTTTTGTGGCCACGCCCCTTCCCCACGAAGCCACGCCCCTATATGTGGCACACTGGCCCTGTCTTCTACAGTTTATGGGGGGAGGCGACGATGCTGTTTCTTGCACATAGCACTGAAAAATCTAGTTACGGCACTGGTCCCAGATTGCACCTGTAACTGGAATTTTTACAGTAAACACCTGAATAAACATCTTGTCAAATGGCAGTGAGTTATTGTTGTTGTTGTTGTTGTTGTTTTCATAATTAAGAAATTATAGGGAAATCATAGGGAAAACAGAAATGCAAAATAAAAAAACACAGCTTGGGGAAAAACTATTTCCTGACCTTCGTGGTAGTGGGGAATTATTCTTCACAAACCATGGCTACCAATCTTGATGGTATTTTGGGATGGTATTCACAAAAAAATAATGTATTCCGTTAAAGATATTTACCATATACTGTAGCATTGACAAGTGGAGTAAAGATGGGATTTGAAGCACCTGGCTATAAATAATTTGATGAGAATGCAGACATACATGATCAGCTTTTCTGTGGATTTGTTCACTGAATGCAGGGTCTATGAAGTAGAAGAACCAATGGATCACTAGGTACTGTTTTAGGAGGGAGATGTGCAAGACAATTCAAAGTTATTTTCCAAAATCACAGGACACTCTCAGCAAATGTGAAAACAAAGTCCCAACTGCCACAGTTTCTCCAACATTGATTGGATGAGAGGGAATTTGCTCTGTTGTCACTGATGCATTGACTAGGTTTCAGTGGAATTGAGTGCTTGCAAACCTGATGCTGATGAGCTTGGTGATATATGCCCTTTTTATGTCTGGCCGATCATATAACCAAATTGGAGGGCATAGCTAGTCAGTTGCTTGCCCCTGGTACATTGTGAACATATGAAAATGCATGGCAGGAATCGGTGGATTTCTCTCTGAGATGTTGTGTGGGGTGTGGGGTATGGGTCGTTGGTTCGACCCAACTTAGGTCGACAGTCATTGGGTCGACCACGATAGGTCGACATGCGTTAGGTCGACAGGGTGACTGTCGACCTAAGTTGGGTCGACCTAACGACCGTATCCCGTTGTGTGCTGGTAGGAGCAGGCATCATACAATGCTGTCACACATGTGAGTTTTAAACTTAACTTCTTACCATTGCGGTGTCTGTCCTGGCAGGCGATGAGTTCCGCGCAGCACATTGCTTCCAGCTCGCATTGAGGTCCCTTCACGCTATCCATGCACAGTGCTGTCAGTGTCCTGTGATTAAATGTGACCCTACACAGCACTTTGCTTCCACTCAACATGCTGATGCACAGGCTGTACGCCAAAATTCTCTACAAAACACCAGATTATTCAGGGAACTTGTTCACTGTAATTTTGTGACCGGCGGTCAGGAGACATTCTGCCACCTGAGAATCCCGACAGTAGGCATGCAGACTAGCAGGGACTATTCCAAGTCGTGGGTGTCCACAACACCCATAGAGTGGGACTAGAACCTGTGGCAACCGCAGGTCACCACCAAGCCCGCAGTGTGGTGAACGCAGCCCCCCCCCCCGTCGGCATTCCTGACCGCCCCCCACCGGCATTCTCCTGACCACCAGTCACGCATACCCATCCCGTTCCTAGTGACATCTGCATGGTTCCAGTCCGGTTGTCTCACCCCAGTTCCAGTCCGGTCATTCTTAGGTTCCAGCCGGTCATCAATCCGGTTCCAGTCTGGTCACTCTCCGGTTCCAGTCTGGTCATCAATCCAGTTCAGTTCGGTTGCCTCCATGGTTACAGTCAGTTCAGTCACTAATCCAGTTCCAGTTCAGTCATTAATCCAGTTCAGTCACTAATCCAGTTCCAGTTCTGCTCCAAACCAATTTCCAGTTCAGTTCTAGCTCGGCTCTCTCCAAATTACAGTCTATCATCCACCCTGCATTCACTGCTTCCAAAGCATCACCTGGCTAGTCAAGTCAGCTATTGTTCCAGTTTAATAAAGTTTATTGCTATTACCTATTCATGCCTTCAGGCCAGACCCTGCTAGAACACCAATGTCACTCCTTAAATCCACTAGCTAGCAGTTTCCACTGTCTCCTCTATACATAGGAACTGGATTAAGCCTACCAGCTTCCTCCACGTTTCTTCTGCTCCAACTTCTGCTCCCCAAGCCTACCCAAGCCTGAGGCATGACAAATGTTTTGTTTTATTTGGCGGTTTTACATTTCTGGTCAGTCGAGAGTCGAGCTGTTTCTCAGACACTTACAGGTATCCCATTCTTATCCCGACAGGAGGGTTTGCCTAATATGACTAAAAACGTTCTTATCGTGAATACATTAAAAGGTTGGGCAAGGCAGACAGGATGGGTGGAGCTTGAACAATTTCAAGCTCGCTCGCTCCCTCTTGCAAATCTATTCCGCATCCCTAAGGCACTCCGACCTGTCCTCCCAAGCCTACTTCCATCCACACAAGACTCGCTGAAAACCTGGGACACACTATCCGCCACTCTACTGTCACCTGCATGCTGTATCACTCAGATCTCCATTGCCTCACTCACAACGATGATACCCCACCTAAATCTTTCTAAATGGAGTCAAGTAGGTATATTACGGTATGTCTAGGTGATTTACTGGACGGTCTTTTCCTATTGCCCTTCCCAGCTCTCCAACAGAAATTCTCCCTCTCTGCTTCAGAACTTTTCCATTATTTCCAAGTAGCGCACTGGTGGAAATTGATCCCTACAGCCTCGCTGACACCGGACACGACCTCACAATTGCTTTTCTCTTGTCTTTCCTTAAGTAAATCTAGAGGCGATATCTCATTCTGGTATAAGCTATTGATTACCCCTGTTTTCCCTGCCAAGTCTGGTGCCTAACTAAAATGGGAATTAGATTTGGGTAGAACGCTATCATTGAACGAATGGCAAAATATCTTTCTAGCCTCCCACTCCATGTCCCAATGTTTGAACCACACGGAAATGCACATAAAACTAATCCACAGATTATATCTGACCCCGACCGACTGCACATATTTTGGCCCTCCTGTAGCAATAAATGTTGGAGACTATGTGGATCTATAGGTCACATCTACCACATATTTTGGTCTTGCCCAGTAATTGCCAAATACTGGTCCGAAGTGTTTGACTTGATCAATAAAGTGCTAAGTACCCAATTTATTCCTGATCCGATCTTAGCGTTATTTCATATTGTTCCCTCCTTTGTCCCTCTTCCCAGCAGATACGTCTTAGGCCACATCTTAATAGCTGCTCGCGCCAACATAGCTCAGTTGTGGAAACAACCTACATCCCCTACTCTGCTAAAAGTTATCTATAAAACGAACCACCACTTCCTTATGGAAACTGAATATATCCCTTCCTCCACCACCGCTACCTCTCCCATGACTCGTTGGTCCCTATGGTATGACTTTGTTACCACTGGTGAAGGATCTCAGCACTTCCATGTCTCATCTTGCAGTGGCCCATCTCATTATAGTCTAATTGAACACCCTGTTAGTGAGTAATAATCTGAAATGTCTGCCAACTGGATAACTCTTACAATATTATCGATGTATGTATGTATATATGTATATGTATGTGTGTATATTTATGTATATATATATATATATATATGAATATGTGTATGTGTGTGTATGTATATATATATTTTTTCCCTCCTAAATATGGTCATCGCCTGGTTTTATATATTTCCCTGTCTCCTCTCTCTTACCATGTAAGTGTGTCTGACTAGTGAGCTAAAATCTGTGTCTTTCAATGCAACATAACTGATACACTTTCATAGATCCTTGTACCAAAGATTTTTTATTCTTAACACCTGTTTGGCCGCCATATGAAGTTTGTCCCCTTGCCTCTCTTTTTCTATTTCTTTTATCTTCTCTCCTTGTTACCAAAGTGCCTGTACCATTGATTTACTGGATGCACCCTCCCCCCCCCCGCCATGTACCCCCCACATCCCACTACAATGTGTTGTATTGCCCTTCCCCTCTTTCTTTTTGTACCCCATAAAACTTGTTTTTTTCCTCAATAAAAACTATTGAAGTAAAAAAAAAAAAAGGTTGGGCAAGGAAGGCTCCTGTCTTGGTCAACAGGAGGTGTCCAATTACAGTTCCATGCTTTATAAGCTTCTGGCAGGGGTTGCAGTAGTGGCATCCTAATCCTATGAGAAAAAGATTTTCAGATTGGCTTTCGCTGTGGCCATCCATGGGCCTTTTAGGGTTTTCTAGTTGGTGGTATCCTCAAAGAAGGCAGCATCAATTCTCATGCACAAAGATGTCCTTATTGGTGAGAGATTAATGTGTAGATCTGATCAGAAAAATATACATGGGTATTTGGAGCTTTGCATTTATCCTGGCAGTGGTGATGATTAGCATGTTGGCCACCATAGTGACTGAGTATGCATTAAACAGGAGGTTCTTCAATCCTGGAGACAGTGGGAAACCCACCAAGATTAAGGGTGGTATTCAATTCTATTCACCCCCTTCCACACCCTTTCTGTTTCTGCTGACGGGCGTGGTATAATCATTTCAGCTCGCCGCATTACAGGGAAGGAGCAGCTCTAAATAAACTACAGCACCCAGCAAACCTTTGCGCCTGGAGCTCCGGTGCTAAGGGCTGCTGGGAACTGTAGCTTATTTAGAGCTTCTTCTTCCCTGTAATGTGGCACAGTAGGACACTGGCGTTAGCAATAGTAACTTCCGGTCCCTCTGGGAGCAGTAGCAGAGGGAAGTTTCCCTTCCCTGCCGCTGCTAACACTGTTTATCTGACTGGTCGCATCCTGTGCGACCAGTCGGATAATACACTTGCTGGTGTGGTCGCATCTGATGTGACCATGCCAGGCAAATGGTTAAGAAACCCTCTGTGACATTCACTGATAAATGGAGTCTCCCTCTCGGTTTAAGGGCTAGCTTAAGCAAGCTCAGCTTTGTAGGTGGTTGGCCTGGCTCTCCCAAAGGTCAGCATGAGCACCACACCGCTCTCTGTACACCCAATGTATCTCTTCTCTTTAACTACAGCCCACTCGCCAGCCACAACAGGGACTCACTGCCGTATCTCTCTGCTCCTTAGCTGTTGTGCTCTGGCATCCACACGCCCAGGCAGGTCTGACTGCAAGTGCCCAGTCAGCCTCCTGGTTCCGCTTCCTCTCTGCTATCTCAGGATTGCCATTTGGCACCAAACATCCCCGTCTAAAAGCTCGAGCTCCTCCATTTCCTGCCAGGTCTGACTCTCCACTCGCTTCGCCCCCTTTTGCATCATGCAAGTCACTCCCAGGCGGTACTAATGGCCCTCTAGTGGTTAAACTTTTTGCATGGAGCGGAGCTTTAAAGTAGAATACAGATCACCAGCCAGTGACTGTATGAGTAGCAGTGTAGGGTGAAAGCGGTACCAGCATTTCTAGCATGGTGGATCAACGGTAGCGGGACCAGAGAGAGAGGCTACATCTACACACTGGGGAATGGCTATTGAATTTTTGGACTGTGAAATTTCTGGAACTTCTAACCCATTGCTGTATGCTGATCTCCATTACTATCCAGTAGGCAGCCTGCACCTCTGGGACTGATCATTTTTTATTGTTTTATTGATGCATTTTCTGTATCATGCCTTTTTATGGGCATTTTGTCCGTGCTTTTTGGGATATATTTATTGTCAGTATTGCACTATATATATTTTTTCTTCTATACATATAATACTGGAATGTACAAGTGTATCCCAGATAAGGATGAGAACCCGACAAAGGGTATTTATTCCATCTACAAGGACAATTGAGTCTAAGGCACTTTTCCTTTACAACGGACCGTGAGGATATTCTATATTGGGAGAAGGACACTAGCACCATCTAGTGGATGAAGTGTTACACACACTGTCCTTTATATACAGTATTCTTGAACCAACTACACTAAGGGCCTGATACAGGTTTTCAAGCCCTGGAGAGTAATAAGTAGCATGGTGATAAAGTATCAACCAATCAGTTCCTAACTGTCATTTTTCAAACACAGTCTGTAACATGTCAGTTAGGAGCTGATTGGCTGGTACTTTATCACCGTGCTATGTATGACTCTCCAAGGCTTGATAAATGGGCCCCTTAATTTTCAAATGAATACATTCATTTCTGCAATTAGGAGGTGTCGGCAGGAGCGAGTATAACCAAGCTATCAGGTATTTAGAGAAAGCTATCAGGTACAAAGTTATCCTTAAATATATATATATTTCTCTGTAAAATGTGATGGGCATATTTATTTGGTATTCTCAGATTTTCTTATGGCATGTGGGGAAACAGCTGACAATACTCTGGATGAAAAGAATACAATAGTTCACAGTTCACAAAGTTGTCAGTCATCAATAGCTGACATTTGTATTCTCTTTTGGGGTAGCAATAGCATATAACAGCTGTTATTTGCAGAAGTTAGTATGTGTTTGCAGGGATTAGTAAACCATGCAGGTAATGATGTATCTTGTTCACGTAGTTAAATGGAAGAAGTGTAATGCATTGTAAGTGTCCAAGGACAGCGAGTTCTGCATTCCAAGTGCAAACAACACAGCTGTGAGAGCGTCACGGTAGTGAGTTCTAGATTTGTACTGAAGGACAAAGTGCTACATTGTGCTGACATTTAGATTTGTTTAGCTGTGTTTGTAATATAATTTATTATATAACCCTATGGACAATTAGTAACAGTAAAGGCCAGTACTCACCGCTCAGCACACATCTCTCCCCCCGCTCAGCACAGCGCGATGTGTGCTGAGCGTACGGGGAAGGGGGGGGGGCGCTAATTTCACCCAGCAGGTGAAGTGAGCGACCTGCTAGATTGGCCAATCTAGCACCAGCGATAGCGATGTACGGGGCTGTGCATCGCTATCGCTGTGAGGGGTACACACGGAGTGATCGCTGCTTAAAATCTAAGCAATCTAGTCAGATTGTTTAGATTTTAAGCAGCGATCGCTCCGTGAGTACCCCCCTTAAGAGTAATAAAAGGTACTGTAGATTAAGGGCTAGTTAATTGTTTATATTTGTTTATGTAATTAAACCACATGAAACATTTTAGTTAAGGTATATTTCAGTATTAATAATTTGTGTCAGTCTTTAATGCCGCTGCTTAGGTTTAATTTACAGAACAATACCAATACTGTATGATATTAATGGAGAAAACTTAAACTGATTTCCACTTGGCACATTTGATCGGAGCATAGTACGGCATTTGTATGTAGTTATTTGTTAAATATTTGAATCTCAGTTGTACAATACGGGATCTGGTCTGGATACCGGCGATCGGAATCTGGCAGAGGAAATATCAACTCATAACCAGAGTAGAGATGAGCGGGTTCGGTTCCTCGGAATCCGAACCCCCCCGAACTTCAGCCTTTTTACACGGGTCCGAGGCAGACTCGGATCTTCCCGCCTTGCTCGGCTAACCCGAGCGCGCCCGAACGTCATCATCCCACTGTCGGATTCTCGCAAGGCTCGTATTCTATCGCGAGACTCGGATTCTATATAAGGAGCCGCGCGTCGCCGCCATTTTCACACGTGCATTGAGATTGATAGGGAGAGGACGTGGCTGGCGTCCTCTCCGTTAGAATAGATAGAGACACTTGAGTTGATTACTTAGTAATTTTGGGGAGCATTAGGAGTACTCAGAGTGCAGAGTTTTGCTGATAGTTACTAGTGACTGACCACCACCAGTTTTATTTTTTATTTAATATAATCCGTTCTCTGCCTGAAAAAAAACGATACACAGTCACATACCATATCTGTGCTCAGCCTCAGTGTGCTGCATGATAATATCATCTATATGTATATCTGACTGTGCTGAGTGCTCACTGCTCACACAGCTGAATTGTGGGGGAGACTGGGGTGCAGTTATAGCAGGAGTACAGTGCACACTTTTGCTGCCAGTGTGACTGACCAGTGACCACCAGTATATTGTCTGCCTGAAAAAGTTAAACACTCCTGTGGTGTTTTTTTTTTTTATTCTATGAACGCATTCTGCTGACAGTGTCCAGCAGGTCCGTCATTCATTATATTATATAAATATTTACCTGCAGTAGTGTTATATTTTTTTTGTTCATCTCTATCATCTTTATCATCTCCATATTAGCAGACGCAGTATGGTAGTCCACGGCTGTAGCTACCTCTGTGTCGTCAGTGCTCGTCCATAATTGTATACCTACCTGTGGTGGGGTTTTTTTTTCTATCTTCTTCATACTAGTAGTTTAGGAGTCTGCTGACAGTGTCCAGCAGGTCCGTCATTATATTATATATACCTGCAGTAGTGATATATATATATTTTTTATATCATTATCATCTCTATACTAGCAGATGCAGTACGGTAGTCCACGGCTGTAGCTACCTCTGTGTCGTCAGTGCTCGTCCATAATTGTATACCTACCTGTGGTGGGGGGGGGGGTTTCTATCTTCTTCATACTAGTAGTTTAGGAGTCTGCTGACAGTGTCCAGCAGGTCCGTCATTATATTATATATACCTGCAGTAGTGATATATATATATTTTTATATCATTATCATCTCTATACTAGCAGACGCAGTACGGTAGTCCACGGCTGTAGCTACCTCTGTGTCGTCAGTGCTCGTCCATAATTGTATACCTACCTGTGGTGGGGGTTTTTTTTCTATCTTCTTCATACTAGTAGTTTAGGAGTCTGCTGACAGTGTCCAGCAGGTCCGTCATTATATTATATATACCTGCAGTAGTGATATATATATATTTTTTATATCATTATCATCTCTATATTAGCAGACGCAGTATGGTAGTCCACGGCTGTAGCTACCTCTGTGTCGTCAGTGCTCGTCCATAATTGTATACCTACCTGTGGTGGGGTTTTTTTTTCTATCTTCTTCATACTAGTAGTTTAGGAGTCTGCTGACAGTGTCCAGCAGGTCCGTCATTATATTATATATACCTGCAGTAGTGATATATATATATTTTTTATATCATTATCATCTCTATACTAGCAGACGCAGTACGGTAGTCCACGGCTGTAGCTACCTCTGTGTCGTCAGTGCTCGTCCATAATTGTATACCTACCTGTGGTGGGGGTTTTTTTTCTATCTTCTTCATACTAGTAGTTTAGGAGTCTGCTGACAGTGTCCAGCAGGTCCGTCATTATATTATATATACCTGCAGTAGTGATATATATATATTTTTATATCATTATCATCTCTATACTAGCAGACGCAGTACGGTAGTCCACGGCTGTAGCTGCCTCTGTGTCGTCAGTGCTCGTCCATAATTGTATACCTACCTGTGGTGGGGGGTTTTTTTCTATCTTCTTCATACTAGTAGTTTAGGAGTCTGCTGACAGTGTCCAGCAGGTCCGTCATTATATTATATATACCTGCAGTAGTGATATATATATATTTTTTTTATATCATTATCATCTCTATACTAGCAGACGCAGTACGATAGTCCACGGCTTTAGCTACCTCTGTGTCGTCAGTGCTCGTCCATAATTGTATACCTACCTGTGGTGGGGGTTTTTTTTCTATCTTCTTCATACTAGTAGTTTAGGAGTCTGCTGACAGTGTCCAGCAGGTCCGTCATTATATTATATATACCTGCAGTAGTGATATATATATATTTTTTATATCATTATCATCTCTATACTAGCAGACGCAGAACGGTAGTCCACGGCTGTAGCTACCTCTGTGTCGTCAGTGCTCGTCCATAATTGTATACCTACCTGTGGTGGGGGGGGGGGGGGTTTCTATCTTCTTCATACTAATAATTTAGGAGCCTGCTGACAGTGTCCAGCAGGTCCGTCATTATATTATATATACCTGCAGTAGTGATATATATATATTTTTTATATCATTATCATCTCTATACTAGCAGACGCAGTACGGTAGTGCACGGCTGTAGCTACCTCTGTGTCATCAGTGCTCGTCCATAATTGTATACCTACCTGTGGTGGGGGTTTTTTTTCTATCTTCTTCATACTAGTAGTTTAGGAGTCTGCTGACAGTGTCTAGCAGGTCCGTCATTATATTATATATACCTGCAGTAGTGATATATATATATTTTTTATATCATTATCATCTCTATACTAGCAGACGCAGTACGGTAGTCCACGGCTGTAGCTACCTCTGTGTCGTCAGTGCTCGTCCATAATTGTATACCTACCTGTGGTGGGGTTTTTTTTTCTATCTTCTTCATACTAGTAGTTTAGGAGTCTGCTGACAGTGTCCAGCAGGTCCGTCATTATATTATATATACCTGCAGTAGTGATATATATATATTTTTTATATCATTATCATCTCTATACTAGCAGATGCAGTACGGTAGTCCACGGCTGTAGCTACCTCTGTGTCGTCAGTGCTCGTCCATAATTGTATACCTACCTGTGGTGGGGGTTTTTTTTCTATCTTCTTCATACTAGTAGTTTAGGAGTCTGCTGACAGTGTCCATCAGGTCCGTCATTATATTATATACACCTACAGTAGTGATATATATATATTTTTTATATCATTATCATCTCTATACTAGCAGACGCAGTACGGTAGTCCACGGCTGTAGCTACCTCTGTGTCGTCAGTCACTCGTCATCCATAAGTATACTAGTATCCATCCATCTCCATTGTTTACCTGAGGTGCCTTTTAGTTGTGCCTATTAAAATATGGAGAACAAAAATGTTGAGGTTCCAAAAATAGGGAAAGATCAAGATCCACTTCCACCTCGTGCTGAAGCTGCTGCCACTAGTCATGGCCGAGACGATGAAATTCCATCAACGTCGTCTGCCAAGGCCGATGCCCAATGTCATAGTACAGAGCATGTAAAATCCAAAACACAAAATATCAGTAAAAAAAGGACTCAAAAATCTAAAATAAAATCGTCGGAGGAGAAGCGTAAACTTGCCAATATGCCATTTACCACACGGAGTGGCAAGGAATGGCTGAGGCCCTAGCCTATGTTCATGGCTAGTGGTTCAGCTTCACATGAGGATGGAAGCACTCAGCCTCTCGCTAGAAAAATGAAAAGACTTAAGCTGGCAAAAGCACAGCAAAGAACTCTGCGTTCTTCTAAATCACAAATCCACAAGGAGAGTCCAATTGTGTCGGTTGCGATGCCTGACCTTCCCAACACTGGACGTGAAGAGCATGCGCCTTCCACCATTTGCACGCCCCCTGCAAGTGCTGGAAGGAGCACCCGCAGTCCAGTTCCTGATAGTCAGATTGAAGATGTCAGTGTTGAAGTAAACCAGGATGAGGAGGATATGGGTGTTGCTGGCGCTGGGGAGGAAATTGACAAGGAGGATTCTGATGGTGAGGTGGTTTGTTTAAGTCAGGCACCAGGGGAGACACCTGTTGTCCGTGGGAGGAATATGGCCATTGACATGCCTGGTGAAAATACCAAAAAAATCAGCTCTTCGGTGTGGAAGTATTTCAACAGAAATGCGGACAACAGGTGTCAAGCCGTGTGTTGCCTTTGTCAAGCTGTAATAAGTAGGGGTAAGGACGTTAACCACCTCGGAACATCCTCCCTTATACGTCACCTGCAGCGCATTCATCATAAGTCAGTGACAAGTTCAAAAACTTTGGGCGACAGCGGAAGCAGTCCACTGACCAGTAAATCCCTTCCTCTTGTAACCAAGCTCACGCAAACCACCCCACCAACTCCCTCAGTGTCAATTTCCTCCTTCCCCAGGAATGCCAATAGTCCTGCAGGCCATGTCACTGGCAATTCTGACGAGTCCTCTCCTGCCTGGGATTCCTCCGATGCATCCTTGAGTATAACGCCTACTGCTGCTGGCGCTGCTGTTGTTGCTGCTGGGAGTCGATGGTCATCCCAGAGGGGAAGTCGTAAGACCACTTTTACTACTTCCACCAAGCAATTGACTGTCCAACAGTCCTTTGCGAGGAAGATGAAATATCACAGCAGTCATCCTGCTGCAAAGCGGATAACTGAGGCCTTGGCATCCTGGGCGGTGAGAAACGTGGTTCCGGTATCCATCATTACTGCAGAGGCAACTATAAACTTGTTTGAGGTACTGTGTCCCCGGTACCAAATACCATCTAGGTTCCATTTCTCTAGGCAGGCGATACCGAAAATGTACACAGACCTCAGAAAAAGACTCACCAGTGTCCTAAAAAATGCAGTTGTACCCAATGTCCACTTAACCACGGACATGTGGACAAGTGGAGCAGGGCAGACTCAGGACTATATGACTGTGACAGCCCACTGGGTAGATGTATTGACTCCCGCCGCAAGAACAGCAGCGGCGGCACCAGTAGCAGCATCTCACAAACGCCAACTCTTTCCTAGGCAGGCTACGCTTTGTATCACCGCTTTCCAGAATACGCACACAGCTGAAAACCTCTTACGGCAACTGAGGAAGTTCATCGTAGAATGGCTTACCCCAATTGGACTCTCCTGTGGATTTGTGGCATCGGACAACGCCAGCAATATTGTGCGTGCATTAAATATGGGCAAATTCCAGCACGTCCCATGTTTTGCACATACCTTGAATTTGGTGGTGCAGAATTATTTAAAAAACGAGAGGGGCGTGCAAGAGATGCTGTCGGTGGCCAGAAGAATTGCGGGACACTTTCGGCGTACAGGCACCACGTACAGAAGACTGGAGCAACACCAAAAACGCCTGAACCTGCCCTGCCATCATCTGAAGCAAGAAGTGGTAACGAGGTGGAATTCAACCCTCTATATGCTTCAGAGGTTGGAGGAGCAGCAAAAGGCCATTCAAGCCTATACAACTGACCACGATATAGGAGGTGGAATGCACCTGTCTCAAGCGCAGTGGAGAATGATTTCAACGTTGTGCAAGGTTCTGCAACCTTTTGAACTTGCCACACGTGAAGTCAGTTCAGACACTGCCAGCCTGAGTCAGGTCATTCCCCTCATCAGGCTTTTGCAGAAGAAGCTGGAGACATTGAAGGAGGAGCTAACACTGAGCGATTCCGCTAGGCATGTGGGACTTGTGGATGGAGCCCTTAATTCGCTTAACAAGGATTCACGGGTGGTCAATCTGTTGAAATCAGAGCACTACATTTTGGCCACCGTGCTCGATCCTAGATTTAAAACCTACGTTGTATCTCTCTTTCCGGCAGACACAAGTCTGCAGAGGTTCAAAGAACTGCTGGTGAGAAAATTGTCAAGTCAAGCGGAACGCGACCTGTCAACATCTCCTCCTTCACATTCTCCCGCAACTGGGGGTGCGAGGAAAAGGCTCAGAATTCCGAGCCCACCCGCTGGCGGTGATGCAGGGCAGTCTGGAGCGACTGCTGATGCTGACATCTGGTCCGGACTGAAGGACCTGACAACGATTACGGACATGTCGTCTACTGTCACTGCATATGATTCTCTCACCATTGAAAGAATGGTGGAGGATTATATGAGTGACCGCATCCAAGTAGGCACGTCAGACAGTCCGTACGTATACTGGCAGGAAAAAGAGGCAATTTGGAGGCCCTTGCACAAACTGGCTTTATTCTACCTAAGTTGCCCTCCCACAAGTGTCTACTCCGAAAGAGTGTTTAGTGCCGCCGCTCACCTTGTCAGCAATCGGCGTACGAGGTTACTTCCAGAAAATGTGGAGAAGATGATGTTCATTAAAATGAATTATAATCAATTCCTCCATGGAGACATTCACCAGCAGCAATTGCCTCCACAAAGTACACAGGGAGCTGTGATGGTGGATTCCAGTGGGGATGAATTGATAATCTGTGAGGAGGGGGATGTACACGGTGATGAATCGGAGGATGATGATGAGGTGGACATCTTGCCTCTGTAGAGCCAGTTTGTGCAAGGAGAGATTAATTGCTTCTTTTTTGGTGGGGGTCCAAACCAACCCGTCATTTCAGTCACAGTCGTGTGGCAGACCCTGTCACTGAAATGATGGGTTGGTTAAAGTGTGCATGTCCTGTTTATACAACATAAGGGTGGGTGGGAGGGCCCAAGGACAATTCCATCTTGCACCTCTTTTTTCTTTCATTTTTCTTTGCGTCATGTGCTGTTTGGGGAGTGTTTTTTGGAAGGGCCATCCTGCGTGACACTGCAGTGCCACTCCTAGATGGGCCAGGTGTTTGTGTCGGCCACTAGGGTTGCTTATCTTAGTCACACAGCTACCTCATTGCGCCTCTTTTTTTTCTTCTTTGCGTCATGTGCTGTTTGGGGAGTGTTTTTTGGAAGGGCCATCCTGCGTGACACTGCAGTGACACTCCTAGATGGGCCAGGTGTTTGTGTCGGCCACTAGGGTCACTTATCTTAGTCACACAGCTACCTCATTGCGCCTCTTTTTTTTCTTCTTTGCGTCATGTGCTGTTTGGGGAGTATTTTTTGGAAGGGCCATCCGGCCTGACACTGCAGTGCCACTCCTAGATGGGCCAGGTGTTTGTGTCGGCCACTAGGGTCGCTTAGCTTACTCACACAGCTACCTCATTGCGCCTCTTTTTTTCTTTGCGTCATGTGCTGTTTGGGGAGGGTTTTTTGGAAGGGCCATCCTGCGTGACACTGCAGTGCCACTCCTAGATGGGCCAGGTGTTTGTGTCGGCCACTTGGGTCGCTGAGCTTAGTCATCCAGCGACCTCGGTGCAAATTTTAGGACTAAAAATAATATTGTGAGGTGTGAGGTGTTCAGAATAGACTGAAAATGAGTGGAAATTATGGTTATTGAGGTTAATAATACTTTGGGATCAAAATGACCCCCAAATTCTATGATTTAAGCTGTTTTTTAGGGTTTTTTGAAAAAAACACCCGAATCCAAAACACACCCGAATCCGACAAAAAAAATTCGGTGAGGTTTTACCAAAACGCGTTCGAACCCAAAACACGGCCACGGAACCGAACCCAAAACCAAAACACAAAACCCGAAAAATTTCCGGTGCACATCTCTAAACCAGAGGCGTATCTAGGGTAGGGCGAGTGGGGAACGTGCCCTGGGCGCCTTGGCAGGCCCAGGAGAGGGGGGTGCCGCCGGCGTCCAGGGCATCATGTCCCACTCGCCCCCATCAACCCTAAATGTGAGGGGAGGAGAGCGCAGCGTCTCTCCCTCCCCTCACCGCCGCTGCCAGCACTAGCAGCGCTGTCAGCAGCGCTGCTGTGTCCGGTCTCTGGCGTTAGCCAATCAGAGCTTGCGGACCGGCTCCTGATTGGCTGCCGGTCCGCGAGCTCTGATTGGCTAGCGAACCGGCGCCAGACAGCCGCCGTAGAGACCTGGAGCGGCAAGGGGAAGGAGAGGCGCTGCGCTCTTCTCCCCTCACATAGCAACAAGCGGCCGGTAAGTGACGGGGGGGGGGGGGGGTCCGGCGGCACAGTGGGGCATGTATCTGGCACCAAGTGGGTCCTGGCACTGTGGGGCATGTATCTGGCACTGTGGGGCATGTAACTGGCACTGTGGGGCAATGTATCTGGCACTGTGGGGCATGTAACTGGCACTGTGGGGCATGTAACTGGCACTGTGGGGCATGTATCTGGCACTGTGGGGCATTGTATCCGGCACTGTGGGGCAATGTAACTGGCACTGTGGGGCATGTATCTGGCACTGAGTGGGGCATGTATCTGGCACTGTGGGGCAATGTAACTGGCACTGTGGGGCAATGTAACTGGCACTGAGTGGGGCATGTATCTGGCACTGTGGGGCAATGTATCCGGCACTGTGGGGCAATGTATCCGGCACTGTGGGGCAATGTAACTGGCACTGTGGGGCATGTATCCGGCACTGTGGGGCAATGTAACTGCCACACCCCTTCTGGAGCGTGGCCACACCCCTTCTGGAGTGTGGCCATGCCCATTTTTTCGCCACGCGCACATGCTTCTTTTTTGATGTGTTTTTTTTTGGGGGGGGGCGCCATTTTCCATCTTGCCCTGGGCTCCGAAAACCCTAGTTACGCCTCTGCTCATAACACTCACCTTATGCTCCCATTAGACAGAACAGTTTTGTGCAATCATAGAAATCACCCAGAAATGACCATTGTATGGACAGAGTGGTGTGATATCTACATCTTTGTGTGCTTGCCTGATTTTGGGAATGCTCAATTGTCTATTTTTTTAACAACTTGTGTGTGCTGTACCCCACTGCTACTTTGTTCACATAAATATAAGCATTGTGACTCCCTGCAGTGAGGTATTGTTTGTGAAAAAAGTAAAAGAAAGTTATTTTGTTTGCACAACCTGTGTGCACTGTACCCCACTGTGTTTGTTCACATAATTATAAGCACTGTGACTCTGCAGGCCGTGCCCTGCTGCATTCCATATTATAAGCACTGTGGCTCTGCAGGCCATACCCCACTTTGTGCACTTTAATATAAGTACTGTGCCTCCGCAGGCCGTGCCCAACTGCGTTTACATAATATAAGTAATGTGACTCTGCAGGCCATACCCCCCACTGCGTCCAGATAATTATAAGTACTGTGAATTCACAGGCCATGCCCCACTGCATTCACATAATATAAGTAATGTGACTCTGCAGGCCATACCCCACTGCGTTCATATAATATAAGCACTGTAAGTCTGCCGGGTGAGTTGTCATTTGCAAAAACAGGTCAAATATAAAATAAATACTTTAAATAAACAAAATTTGTACAACTTGTGTGCTGTAGGTGCTGTGTTCATATAAAAATAAGCACTGAGTCAGTATGGATCATGATCTGTTGATAGAAGAGTATGAGCAGCAACCAAGTATTAGTGTCATGGCGGCTGCTAGTCATGGTAGCACTACAACATCTAGTAAAGGTGGTCCAGGGGCCAGAAAGTTTAGGAAGGGAACCTGAAATCACAATTATTTGCACTGTTAAAAAGTGGATAGTGGTGTCACATGAAAAACTGACAAATCAGTGCCCAAAAAAAAGAACACTAATGCTGAAGAATAAACTGTGTTCATAGGTCCATGAGGAGAGTGTAGGAGTGTCTATATTAGTTTTGTGTGAGTCTGACATTTCTCAGACTGTACTCGTAGAGAAGCCTTCATCACCTACCTCCACCATTTCTGCACCATCCGCAAATGTGGTGATGCGTAGCATGTGTAAAGATGGTGATGATGATGATGACATAATAGAAATTGAGATGATACTGTGGAAGTGGAACAAGATGAGGAGGATATTTGTGTACTACCTGTATCTGACGCTACTGTGGATGTTGAGGATGTTGATGATATTGTCTGTGTAAGTCAGCCACCAGTGGCTGCAATTGTTGCCCATGATAAAAAGAAAGCCATTGTGATTCCTGAGCATAAGACCAAAAAAGCCACTGCTTGGGTGTGAGATTATTTTTACCCAAATCCTGACAACATTTCTGAAGGCATCTGTTCCATTTGTGAAGCCGAAGTTAGTAGAGGTAGGGACACTAACCATATTGGCACTTCCTCCATGTTACATAATTTGCGGCAAGTTCATGAAATTTATTTGACAAAATTATAATTATTTGTTGTAATTAACACCCTCATCATCAACCTCCTCATTAGTGATTGGAGGTAGTCTTTCCAGAACATTGGTTTGTTGGGGCCCAGAAGACCAAGCACTTTAGCCACAAAAGTGGCAGTCCCTGTCGCTGAAGGGCTTGCTTTGTTAAACTGTGCATGTCATTCATAAAAGTGGGTGGGATGGCCCAAGGACAATTTCATCTTGCACCACTTTTCTTTTCATAATGGGCTGTATTTTTTAGAGGCATTGGGGACAGTCTTTGCATTACTAATTTGCAACATATGTTTAACAAGAAATTATGTGGTGCCTCACATATGTTAATTTTAATTAATTAATCAATCAATAAATCGATAATCCTTGTATTCTTTTATGGCATTTCTCTCCTGACTTGCTGCAAAACAGAAAGTCAGAACAGTCAACATAGTACACATCTCAAGTTTAATTTTTTTTTAAATAATCTATCGATCAGTGTTACATTCTTTTATGGCCTATTCTCTACTGGCTTGTTGCAACACAGAAGGTTGCTATTAGCCGCATCTCAATTTTTTTTTTTTATAATCAATCGATCATTCTTTTACCCGCTTCCACTATAGATTCTACCTCCATTTCCCTGTACTTCACTCGGGTCTCTGAGCTAGTTCTTGATTAATTAAAACATTCTTGATTACTTTTTATGGGGTCATATCATTTACTACACTGCAATCCTGTCTGCTTTTGCAGTGCTAATCTGTTTCCTAGATGTGCCATGTTTCAAGTAGAGCTGCCGTGTGTTTGTGCCACCCACTGCTGTCGCTTAGCTTAGTCAGCCAGCTAGCTTGGTGCAACCTTTTATCCTAAACTGGTTGTGAGCTGTGAGGTGATCAAAATTTACTGGAAATGAACGTTATTGATTTTG